>NW_021706164.1:0-14552 GCF_003719475.1 Trypanosoma rangeli
GCTCTCTCGTTCTCTCTTTTTTTCCCTATACACGTGTATATGCTATGTACCTTACTCTCTTTCCACATTTCCTCCTCCGTGTGTGTGTGTGTGTGTGTGTTTGTGTAGGACGGTGCTGGCTTGAGTAAATCTCTCCCTGGTATGAAACGACACTTCGCCTTTGTACCCCGCTTACATCTGCATGTATGTGGCGGTCATTTGTTTAGTTTTATATTATACTGAGTGCAGGTAGTAAAAGTTTTTTTTTTTCGTTTGGCTTGGTTTTTGTTTTGAGCGGGGCGGAGGCGATGCTGTGCTCTCTTCTTTCTGTTTGACGAGGAGTGGGGGGAGGGGGAGGGGGTGGGGTGAAGGAGGAGGAGGAAAGGGAAGTTTGGGGGGTCGCGTGAAGGAAGAGAGTCTTCCCACTGAAGTGCCCCAGGAAGGTGGTCAAGAAGAGGACAAATGAACCGGGTAACGTCTTTCCCTGTTCTCCCGCACGGAGATACATACACACCCAGCTTTACCTACTTGTGCATGCATGTGTGTTGTGCGTGTGTAAACACACAACCACGCACACAAATACAGACGGGGGACTCACCTTTTTTTTTGTTTGTTTGTTTGTCTTATTTTGTACTTATTTTTTTTCTTCCTTTTTTTCCCACCTCCTCTCCAGCATTCCTCAGTCGTCTGCTGTGTCCATCGCTTCGCTCTCTGCATGCGTCCCCAACCCGTCTCTTTCCCACCTCTTTCTGGGTGGCTGGGCGCACGTCTCTCTCTCTCTCTCTCTCTCTCTCTTTCGCTTCTGCTCTCTTATTTTCTTGTTTGTGCTTGTGCGTTTGCCAACGCACAAACAAGAACGACAACGACGGCGGAAATTGGTGCACGGGGAGACGTCTTCTCTCTCGTGTGAGGGTTGAGTGCGGCGTTGCCAAGAGTTTCCACGTGGAGGATTTTTTTTTCTTTGGAAAAAGGGGATTAAGATGCGGAAACAGTCAGGGAAAAGGAAACCCAGGCGAAGGGCATTGCCGTCCTCGCCAACGTCACCGCCAGAGTTGTTGTTTTCCACAAGCGACACGGTGCGGAGGCACAGTTCCATGATGGAGGTGACAATTGCCGGCGGCTTCCTGTGCTCTCTGCTTGACGAGCCCTTCAATGGGGTGCGATATACGACGCGGGGGGCACTCCGGTGCGGTGTTTAATAGGCCGCTGGGGTACAGTGGGAGCCACAGTGACGAACAGCAAGTCGGTCACTTGAACTGCATGAAGCCTCTCCACGCAGGAGTGGCCATGGACGGCATCACACCCTCACCGGTGCATCTTGCTATTTCATACAACTCACAGTCACTCCAGAGCATTATTGAGAGCCAGGGACAGGCGTCTTTGCTAGGAGCGAAGACGCTGAAAACGAACACGGCGACGGCAAACACATGGGTGGGTGGCGGGGTGGAGCGTAATAAACGTCGTGGCAGCAAAATTGTGTGTGGCTATTCAACCGACACCAAAGTGATGTGTGCCGTACGTGCATTTTTGGTCGACAAGGCATTGCTAGAAAAGTTGGGCGAAGTCGTTGCACAGACCGATTTCACCCGCTCATGGTTAATACCAGAAAACAGTGTAGAATCCATTTTGGATAGTAGCGGGGGCGAAAGGGTGGATGACGCTTCAACTGCGGCATCTGGGTCGAATGCATCTCCAAATTGTCCAGTGGAGGGCCACAAAGAAGATGCTGGGAAGGGCGTGAAGAACAGTGGGGAGTGGCTTTCCACCGCTTTCTTTCTTCGACTGCGGCAAAGACTGGAAAAGGTTTTCCTACACCCTACAGAGAAGGCTGCCGCAGAGTCGACGAATGACGTCGTAAACGAGAATGAAGACATTTTGTTTGTTTCTTCCAGCTCTGCCCATCCTCCGCATTCGCTCATATGCACTGATACTATTTTGGAGGCGGGGGACAATGCACACCAGCTATCAGGGAACACGGGGAGGAACGCGGTGTCGCTCAACATCCCACCACTGTCCACGCATTCTGGTTTAATGTCGCTTTCGGTTGGGGCCAGTAGCCCCACTGGTTCGTTACGGGTGAATGTTTTGGGTGAGTTTACTGGAGCGAAAACGATGTCCGACAGTGTTTTCCAAGCCGACACGGTTAACGTGGGTGATTTGGATGAGCGGGATAGTGCGTATGCAGCCGATTGGCGGCTCCCCATCGTGGGGGTCAGTATCATTCCATTGGAGGTTAACGAAGCGGGAAAGCTGGGGTTGCCACCAGCCTCTGTGAAGTTTTCCGAGAAACAGCGTACGAAGATGAATGCAGCTGCAACGACGACGACTATAGCAGCTTCTTCACGACTGAGTGTGAAACCAGTGGTTCCTGCGACGGTGAAGCCTATTCCGCAAGTCCAGCGGAAAGTAAAACGGAACTCCAAACCTACTGAGGTCTTCAAGGGTTCAGGGGCCCCTCCTCAAGGCACTTCTTCCGGAAAAGCAACTGCCGCCTCGCGTGGCGTCACGCATACGAATAACGGCACGCGCGCTCGGGTGGCTCGTGGTAGAGCTGGACATGGGCCTCCAAGGAGCTCCCACGTGGATTTGAATACCGTAGAAGATGGTGGCCTTGGCATGAGTTTTTGTGCGAGTGGCTCCACCGACCGCATAGAGGCGTCACCGTTGTTTGCTATTGCCCTATCAATGCCGCTGGTGCATCAGGGCTGCATATACGATGTTTTTCAAAGCTGGGTTTGTGCGACGCGACCCTCACAACTTCTTCGTGAAACTGCTATTCGGAACATCATAAATGCCGTTCTTCAGCAGCTTGTCGTCCTGCACCGTGGCGGGGGGGCCCATGGGAGTCTAAAGGCAACGAACATTTTTGTCGCCTCCCATGTTGGGGAGGCACTGGATACAATGAAACCACTCCACACAGAGCGCACCGCTCCACTACCAGTCTCCTCGGGGGTGGGGGGTGCCAACGATCTGTGGCGCGGGATGCTTCTGGACACGACAGAGGTGGGAACACGCGACGTGGATGCCGTTAGTCGCAGCAGTTGCAGTTGCTCCAGCACCCAAGGTATTGGTGAGGATGAGGGCGCTGGAGCCGCCGCAGGGGCAGGAGGGGTTTGCACCGGATCCACAGGCGTACTTGACCCACTGGAGTGGACGAAGCACGTCGTCCTCGCAGACGGGTACTATGCACAGGTGGAGAAAATACTGATGGAGGCGCTCACTCAAAGCGCCGACACGGCTGTGTCAGCTCTAGATGCGTGTCGAAAGTGTGTCCCGTTAAAGTCGGACAAGGAGTGCCAGTCTTCCGTTATCCCTGAGACCGCCATGTCAGAGGGTGCAGGGGTGGAGCTGGATGAACTTCATCTTTTTACTCTGCAGGAATCGGAGTATGTCCCTCCTCCTGAGTGCATTACAAGTGAGGAGGACGTGAAAAATGGATCTGCGGTAAATGCGCGGGATATGTCCTCGCAACCGGAATTTACGAAGGGAGCTGCAACGGGCTCTGTTCCTCCATTTCGGACAACAAATAATACGCGGGATCCGCGTTGTTCAGTTTCGCCTTCACACGACATTTGGATGCTCGCGATGCTGGCTATTCACCTGGCGGATGGTGGTTGTCCCTGGTGGATGAAGCGGCATCACAGTCCGCTTCCTCGGTTGCGCTGCGGCCCGTGGTCGCTGCGTTTTGCCTCGTTTGTGCAGCGGTGCGCCTGTGCGGACCCGGCGCAACGCCCCAGCGCGGAAGAGCTGCTACAGGACAAGTGGTTTCACACGTCCTTGCTAGAGGAGAACGGAAACGTGGCCTCGTCATCGCCAGCTCGGCTTTCGTCACAGCAGATACTGCTTGGCGGTAGCAGCAGTAGTACTCCTATTCCGCCCCGCCGCCCTTGTCGGCGGGCTTTTCATGACCTCATGCTGGAGTATCAAGAGTATGCAGAGGATTGGTGTGCACGGTTGTCTCGCGCGGCCACAGATGCTGCGGCGGTGAGAAAGGGCCCTTTTCCCGATTCCACTCAGGACCTGGGAGGCTCTATTGTTGCCAATGCCACTGCCAATGATGCACCTCAGTTAGAAATGACCACTGGACTAGAACCAGATTGCCCGAGACTTCTCCTTTCACGAAGTGGTAACAGCAGCCAAGGCAGCAGCGGCAGCTCTAGGGGTAGTAGTACTAGTAGTTGTAGTTGTAGGAGCAATAACCGCCGTTTCAGGAGCGGCAATAAAGAGTGTATGAGCAGGACTTCATTGCGAGGAAATATGCGAAGCCAAGGTGGCTTTGCGGCCGGTACGGACAGTTACGCCGGCGACGGCCACTCTCTGGCGCTTCCCCAAACCACACCCTTTTTTATTGGTGCTATGGGGGTGGCGTTGGAGCTGTGCGGGGCTGAGGCATCACTTAACGCTGAGGACGCAGACCCAGAGGCATGCGCAGGTGGTGGCGTCGGCGGGGGAAACAACAATCCAGTGCAAGAAGGATTCTCGCGTAACTGCGACCCTATCTGGGGCCCCAACATTGATGTCTATAACGAGAATCGTAGGCTCATTGGTGAACTCATGCAGGCCTTCTGGAATCTGCATCGTGAGTGTCGACTGGCAGCAGACCTGTGGTGTGCGAATCTAATGAAACATATGAGCCTTGACGGCAGGACCGTGGAGTTGGTAGTCCCGCTAATAACAGAGGAGACACTGCCCTTCTTCGCTCTCCCAGATGGTGTGATGCATGCATTGGCGCTTGACAGGAACAACGCTTTGCGCATTGCGACTTCCACGCCCGCCTCTGTCTCACAGCAAGAGAGTCTTGGGGCGTCTGCACCTGGTAAACCACTACCAGCAGCAGCACTGCAGCAGCAACAACTCACGCCCGGCTCACCCCCTGCACATGCACCGTTGGTCGGTGTCAGCCCCACTGCGTTCCACAATTACATGTTTTGTAAGTGGTGTATAACAACTTCTTGGGCGCTGCAGCAAGATGATAGGTGTGGTGGGAATGAAGGCAGACGGTAAGTGAAACGAGGCAAATCCGGAGCGAAGAAGAGAGACGCACCCATTTTGCTCTGCAGCGCCGTGGGATGCTTTTTCTTTTTCCTTTTTTACCTGTTTTTGCACTCTCTGTGGCTGCACCTGTGGGGGCAGATGAGGTATCGGGGAAGACACACCTCTCCGTAAAGATGGCAAATACTACACCACCGACGGAGAGCGAGAGAGTAGGAGGTTGAATGCATTTCCCCTGTGCGCTCGTTCTCCCTGTATCCCGTACGGCGTCCAGGAGTGGTATAAAAACAAGAGAAAAAAAGAATACATATATATATATATTAGTGGTTGCCATGTTTTATTATTATTTGATCTCGTTTTTAACTTTTAACTTTTTTTTTTCTGCGTGAGTGTCGCTGGGGCCTTCACGGACGGCTGTTTGGGTGTTTTTGCACTATTGATAGCAGCTGCGTGTCGGTGTGTGGGAGGGGGGATTCCTGCGCAAACACGCACGGCACACAGTACACATAGGCTTTTATTCGCTTGCAGCGGTTGTGTGAGGCACGGGGTGAGGTGGCAGACGCGTAGGGAGAAATGTTAACAAGGACAAAAAAGCACGAGAAGAAGCACGCTGATCGCGTTGACGCAGCGCCACGGGGCACGAAACGTCATAGTTCCCCATGCTACGACGAGGGTGAAATGGGAGCGGGGAACCAAAAAGCGTTGCGGTGAGGGGGAAGACGCCGAGGTTCTGCATGGCTCCTTCATCGTGGCGGACCTTCCAAGCAACATGGCTGCCATCTACACCCGCGCCGTGCGGCGTCTCTTGCCACAGTACCAGAAGCACATCTCGGATGCCGGTATTATGGAAGAGGTGGATGGGGCGACGCTCACGTTTGAGGTTCCTAGCAAGACCGTCGCTGCGGCCATGTTCAAGCGTCTGCAGAACACCAAAATGTATGGCAGACGGTGGAAGGTGCAGTACTACCCGCTATCCGCCGTGGAGTGTGCAAAGCAGGCGTGTCTGGTGGACGCCCGTCTCGTGCCCGCGGCTCCTCGAGCCCTCGCCCTCCGCGCGCTTGGGGGCATACAAGGATTTCTTGCACTCATAGATGCGAATGACAACATCAATGATGCTGACACTCCTGTTGCCTCATCCACGACGGACCCGGTTGCCGGTGGTGGTAGTGGTGGTGGTGCCAGTGATCAGTGGAGTGAGAAACGGCACAGTAAGGAGAAGAATAGCAAGGGACACACGAACAAACATGTCGGTGATGATGACGACAAGGATTATGACATTGACAGGAGTGTGGCCCCGTTTGCAGCGACAGCGCTCATGGAGAAAAGTGACATGGTGGAGTTCATCATGGCATCATTTGTGGATGAGGGCAGTGCACTGCATGCACGGGCGGTGTTGTCAGGGCGACTCATCGGCACCTCTGGGGTGCGGCTGTTCCTTGAGCGTCACCGCTAGTCTGCTCCGCTCGCTTGCACGGATGCCCCATTCTTCCACTCCGCTCAGTACGCATGCGTGCAATGCCAAGACGGTGGGGCGGCTCTATTGCGTCTCTCCGTTAAGGAATTTTGGGGCTGGGAGGATATGCATACATGCATGGAGGGGGAGGGGGATAATACTGCCGCCTCGATGTTGAGAGGGAGGGGGCGAAGCGAGCTTGCCGTGTGTGCACCATATCTCTGGGTGAGGGCACTGACAGGAGGGGGGAAGAGAATATAAAGAAAAAGGGTTAAGAGGGGACATTAAATTTAAAGAGCACCTCATCCCCTCCAGCAGCAGCAGCAGCAGCAGCAGCAAACAAATAAGGGCGATACGGACGAGAGAGAGAAAGATAGTGAAGGAGAAATAGAGGGAGGGTGGATAAGAACGAGTAAAAGAAATTTAAATCATTTACTTTTCATCTGCTCTCTCCCCTCGCCACATGCATGCGTCTAAACATCGGCACTTGGGGGGTAATTCCCTCAGTCGCTTCTCTTCCTCTTCTTCATTTTCTGTGAGTGCGGGAGGGCCCAATCCCGCTGCTCACATGCATATAAAATTGAATACGCATGTAATTTTTTCTGTGCTCTCTGTTTTTTTTTTGTTCCGCTTGTCATGCTTCCGCTTGCCGCCAAAACCCTCCTTCTACACGTAATGTACGTGTATGCATGCATACATTGTACTTACATGAATGTGTTGGAGAGCAACAACAAGTCAATAGAAGATAGCGGTGAGTGGATATCGCGACTAACGTTGCAACGTCATCCACACGAGATAAGCTGCAATCAGATAACATATAGATAGCATATACGAGGCGCCACATGCACTGCTAGAAGCACGGAATATACTAAGAGCCGTAAAGATAAGGTAATAGTCCAAACTTAGGTCGGACATCACAGACGTTGGGGGTGCAAGAGAGAGAGAGAGAGAGAATACCTCGAACAAGAGCAATATTTGGTGTGATACGTGTGAAATGACAATGTCCCGCAACACTAAAGAGTTCAATGAGCTTGCGGACAGGTTCACGAGCGTGTACGATAAACAACGGCAGGACCTGGAGAAGTGCCTCCAGTCTCGCGTCAACGACGACATCAATTTTGTGTGTCAGAAGCAGAAGAGCGCCTATTTGGAGGGGATTGCGATGATATTCTGCAAGAAGGAATACGACGTCGGCGTAAAGTGCCAGAAGGCGGCGGGAGCGCGGTGGTCCACGGACTGCTTCAAGGAAAATGTTGCTTTTGGTCAGTGCACGGACACAGTGCTCAAGAAGTTGTACATTTATAATATTGAGCGAAACAAAAAAAACCCTGCGGCGAACTAGGGTCGCCCCAGCTAGCGGTACGGGAAACGCGGAGTGCATGCACGTGTGAGGCAGAGAACTAGAAGGAAGGAAAAGGAGAGGAGCGACTGGGGTGGGTGGGTGGGGGGAAATTCCCTCGAGTAATATCATTACATGATGCTCGTTTATTTGGTTGTTTTTGACGCCCTCTCCCCCCCCCCCCTCTTTTTTTATGCGTTGTGTGTGATGGGGACCTCCTTACGCTGCGTGTGGGGTCGTCGCCCACGTGTCAGAAACAAATGTGTGTGTTTTTTTTCTTTTGCTTGCTTCGATGCAACCGTTTTAGACTTTTTTTTGTTTGCAGAAAAGGGGTGAAGTGTGGCAGGGGAATGAACGCCTGTGTGACCAGCGCAGCACCGGGTGCTGATGCCCCTAGCGCAACGGCGGGCAGCGGCTTTGGTGAGTGTCATCGTTGGCGCAAATATCTGCAGGCGGCTTCTGCAGTTTATTCTGAGCTCGAGCGGGAACGTGCGGCAGGATGGCAGTCGGAGGCGTTGGATTGGTGGTACAGGCAGCGGCAAGACGGTACGACTGCCACACCTGCGACATCGTTTGGTAACAGCGACATCGTGAGGTTGTGTGAGCGGTACTGCGAGCATGCCGGGCGTGTGCTTCTGCGGGCTGCGCCGGAATTTTTTACCCCCTCGTCTCCGGCAAGACGTGACCCACCGTTGGAGAAAGCGGTAGAGGCGGAAGAATGGAGTTCACCCACTTTTCTTGACCTTGGCTCTGCTCCTGGCGGTGTGTCAAAGTTTCTCGTGTCGGAGCTTCATTGGCGTGGTGTGGGGGTATCGCTTCCCGTCAGTCACGGCGGCATCGCATCCGACGTGTCATGGCTGCAGTCACCAGCGGCGGCCGCGCGGTACGAGTTTATTGAGGGAAGCATTACGGAAAATGACTGGCATGAATCTATTAGAGGGCGGACGTTTGACTTCGTCAATGGTGGAGCGGTGCAGGATCACGGGCAGCGCAGCGCAGAGCGACGCTCACACGACACCGAGGCTGATAGGAACAGGGCGGAGGTTATTGTTAGCGGTGAGGTGCAGCCCGTACTGCCGTGGTTTAGTTTTCTTGTGCCGCAGCTTCGCTTTGCGGTGGAGCACGTTGAAGAGGGTGGTGCAATCATGCTCGTCTTCGGCGTCCCACAGTGTGCCAGTCTTTCTATTCTGCTTGAGAAGCTGCATCCACTCGTGCACGGAGGCATTCACATTCTGGAGACGATGCACCTGACCAAGTCTCCCGTGTACGTCCTTCTCTGCGGTGTCCACGTCCGACGCGATGCGGAGACGCGGGCTGCGTGGGACAGCGTCCTGGCACTGCTAACGCAAGGAAGCAAAGACTTTTGGTTGGGGGAGACGGAGGAGGGATTGCAGCTGGCGAAGACCGGGTTTGCGCGGCATCAGAAGGGGCTGGAGGCTGTTTGGGGAAAAGCGGCCTCCTTCTTGCGCCGTCGCCGACTCCAGGCCGAGCGAGCCATGGAGGTGTCTATGAATGGGAAACGAAGAGTGAAGCGGCAGCGTGACGGGGCAGCGTGATGTCTGCAACACCGAGCTTTCTCTTTCAGTGACTACTGTCTGCCTCTTTCTTATTCTCCCTCTATTGAGATATGCCTTGGCGCGTTTGTGTTTGTGCCTGCCCCTTGTATTTGCTTGTGAAGGGTACGCATTCCCGCTTTTTTTTTCTTTTTGTTTCTCTTGCCACTTCCTTAGCAATTGGAAGGGGGTGGATGCTTATTTGATGCACATAACGAGGCTTTGCGGGAAGGAGAAGAAGTAAAAGTTTGTTCCCCGTGTATCATGCGACATTAGCAAGAAAGAGGCGGGGATATAATTCTGTACGCGTGCACGATGCAGCCACCGTTCGACCAGGCGGCATCCATTCAGACTGTTCTTCAACGACAGCGATGTGAGTCCCCATTCTCCACAGCAATTCGCTCGGGGCCGCACTCGCGTCTCTCACAACTCAGGTTCATTCACCTGCAGGAAGCAGACAGGGTCGTTTCCGTAGATGGTTTTTTCTCGGTTGTGTTCCCCTGCACATTCCCAGAGTCCGAGGACGACACCCGCGGGTGGGTGGAGCGACTGCGGAAGCTGATGCAGAAACAACGCGTCAACCCGTCACACTGTCGGTGGTGGACGACGGACGAAACGAGCACCAACAGAGGCCGTCACTTTTGATTCCGTGCGTCGCTCGGGGCTCTCAATGCATCTTTGACGGAATTGCGGACCTCGTTGTTGGTCACTGCCATCAGCCGCGCAGCGACCTCTTATGGCGTGTGCTGCGGCTCAGGCGGAGGCGGTGTTGGGTCCGTGCTGGATGCAGGATCGTCGCTGGGGTGTTGCACTCACCGCAGGCATGGTGAGCGCCGACGAAGATGAGGATGCATTTATGACGCTGGAGTGCATGCCACCAACTTACAGTGCCGTCAACTTTCACTTGAACGAGGTCGTTATCTTTCGACATTTAACGCGCCTAGTCGCACCGCTGTCGTATGTGGTTCATGCAGTTTTCTACTATAGTGAGGAGTTTTGCAGCTACGTCCGTGTGACGCATGAGAATTGCTGCTGCATTGGATGACAGTTTTGTGTATTTGTTGTCCCCACGAATGTACGTACGCCTGTAGGGGACAACTCGAGTGCGCTGCTGACGGCTCACTGCTCATTCATGGCGCACAAGGAAGAAGTTTGTCCCAGCACTGAGGCAAGGTGGCTATTAAATTTTTCGGCGCCTCCCTCTTCGTTGAGCGGCGTTGTGGCCTCGTTGAGTGCGCCAGCGGCGTGTGTGTCAAACGACGATAGACGTTCCTAATGCAGTGCTGCGATATCAGCGCCAACCAGCAACGGCGACGGGTTACTGGAAAACAGGACCACGACGCTGACCGATGCTGCCTGCTTGCAAAACACGTTCTTCTGCGATGTTGCGCCGCTTTTGTCCTCTTCTTCCTCGGTAGTCTCGGTACCGCATCCGTCCGTTGTGGAGCAACCGCGGAGCGAGATTCCGGACGGGATTGCGCGGCTGCACGCGATTGGTGAGTCTGCCCCGCCGTGTGATCCGCGCAGCACGAGCCGAAGCATTTATTCTGCTGGCCGGAGTCGCGCGTGCACTCCAAGCGGCGGCGCGGGTTAGCCTCGCGCTATGGAGCGGCGATATTCCTTTCATCTGCTTCTGGGCGTATACACCAGCAGAACCAATAAAACACACAGCGATGACGAGGGCAGCGAGAAGGAAAAAGTGTTGTGTGTTCCGAATCCCCAAACATCGTGGCAGTACCTTCAATGCTTCTGCGATTGCTGATATATATATATATATATAACTGCGTCACACCTCCGTTGCCGCTTGCAGGTGAATAATGGGCGGGGCACGTGTGCGTCTGTGTGTGTGGAGGTGGCAGAAGTGAGGAGGAAGGTGCGGGGGGTAATGCCATGGTTTTTACGTGTCTCCTGCCACGCATCACCACGTGCATTTGTGTAAAAAACCCGTGCATGCAGTGGAGCAAACAAGGCGGTCTTTTGTTGTGATTTTTTTTCTTTTCGTTGGCAGCTACCGCCGCCGTGGCTACGCGTGTGTGTGCGCATCCAAGCAGCCCCGGCTACCAGAGGTACGCCTGCGGCGCGGGGCGAGAAGACGCGTCTGCCCCACCTGCATCTCTTTTGCCTTTTGAGGCTATTCTCCACGGCGAGGTGCGGCCGGGGCACTGGCAGCAGCCCCTTTTATGTACATTAACCAAAACGAAGGAACCACTGTGTTTTTTTTTTGCTGAATTATTATTATTATTATTATTTGCGTGTTTGTGTTTGTCTTCAGCGGGGATCCACACATGCGTATACGTGGCATTGCATGCGGGGACCCATGCAGTGAGGGCTGTCCGGCCTTTAGAAGCAAAGAGACAAAGTGAAGCCAAACCAATGACCGAATGAAGAATGTGTCATTATTATTAATTTAATTTAATTTTTTGCCAGGAGTTATGTGCCACGATTGCCGCTTTTTTAAATTTTTCTGTCTATTTTTGTTGACACCCACGTTTCACAATCACACCTTTCATTATTTGTTGGTTCTGTTTAGGAGAATACGGGGTGCATTCTTTTCTCTAGCGCAGTTATATATATATATATATATATATTATATAATATATAGAGAATCTCAGTTAAGTTGCTTGCGGGGAGGAAGGTGTTGGGTCAAAAACATTATTTGTTGGTACTTTGTAGAATACGGGGTGCATTCTTTTCTCTAGCGCAGTTATATATATAATATATATATATATTATATAATATATAGAGAATCTCAGTTAAGTTGCTTGCGGTAAGGAGAGTATTGGGTCAAAAAGTGACCGAAGAAACGTGCCTGCCACGCTATTTCCTACCACGCAGGAAGTAGAAATAAGACGGACTCTCCTTGTCATACCTTGCGACTCTGCACGTCGTGGATAACGTTGCTACGCTGGCTGCTGCTGCAATAGTGTGTGTGTGTGTGGTGGGGGGAGCAGTCGTGAGCAGCAGTTAATACTCCGCGGGAAGCAGCAGAAAAGCGGGAAAAAGAAAGGAGGAAAAAGGTGTTGAGGAACACAAGGAGTCTGTGGTGTGACCTCCAGGGAGGTGCGAATAAATGCATAGTAGTCAAAATAGGGCGGGGACCGCCACGGAACACCAAAGATCCCCCCCACAAACGCGGCAAAGAGTTCTTAGCCATCATTTTACGTCCAGCAGGGAGACACTCCCGCCGCAGCTATACGGCTTGCGCCAGCTGGAGCCACAGGAGGTACGTGCACCAAATGAGTCGCTGATGCATGTTAGCAATAACCGCACTCACCAACTGCAGCCGCCACAATCGTGGCGTTCACTGGGCTTCGCGGGCGGATCGGTGTCGACTCGCCATACGCCGGGCACCCTTGGACGTCACAGCGCGGCAACCGACTTAAGGATGGGGAGCAATTTCTCCAGAGACGGCGGCAGCGACGCCGCCCACACCAGCGATCTCGGCTACTGGGAAGTGACGTTCGTGACAAGGAGCGGCAATTGCGTCGGCGCCTCAAAGCTGATGGTTCCAAGGGGAAAGGCCCCCACCTCCTTTGAGGACATCGTTGAAGCCATCGCGGGGGACGCCTCCCTGCTAAACCTGGTGGTCGCGTACATCACCTACCTAGACAGGAACTTCAACACTTACACCTTACTGACACCACGAAGCGTGTGTAATTGCACAGACACCTTTCGCGTAGTGGTTGAGTTAAAGGAAGGATGTAATCCGCACTTATGTCCAGCGTCACGTCAAGACGAAAGCACGGGTGTGTCCAACGGAGAAATTCTTGCGACGGAGGACGTTGCTGGGGCGCACGAAGGTTCTGGTGTGAAAACGATGATGGGCAGCATCTCGGACGGACACGAACAGTCCTCAACGGTCACCTCATTGAGGCAGAGCCCACCGGGAACAGGCTTTTTTCGCAACGTCATCTCTTCCGGCTCGTGGCAGCAGCGATGCCAATATGATTTTCTCACACCGAGCGAGAGGGTCACAGAAAACTATGAGGCGTTGGAGGCTGCCCTGACACTGTCAAGGGCGACAGAAGAGGAGGATCGTCGGTCAATAGCCCTCGATGAGGGCAGCTCACGGGCCACCCTAGCCGTGATGGCGGAACGGCATAAAAGTGCAGTGGTAAGAGGCATGCAAAGGGAAACACCACGAGGTGATCGGCTGTCGCCACGACCACGCTCAGCTCCACTGCTGGAAATAAGTGAGACGAATCTTGGAAAGCCCAGGCATGCGGAAGCCGAAGACAAATTGCAGCTGTCCTCACACGCCGCAACAATTACTGTACCGGTACTCCTCCAACACGGCGTGTTTCACAACGATGAGGGCAGGCCATTGCAGGACAATACGAAGCATCACCCTCCAAACGCTGCACCGCTCGACTCCTCCCGCAGCTCCTCTGTCACGTCAACCGACACTGATACAGAGTTGGAACACAAAGCCGCCAGCGCGGATACAATGCCTGGTGAACGTGAGGGCACTCCTTCCGATCAGCAACGCGAGGAATTTGACACAACAAAAAACTTGCATCACCACATTTATGAACATGAAGAGCGCCGTCCATCGACGGAACTCAAAACGCGTTCAGCAAATCAGCGACAAAGCCCATACTGGGATCAACAAACGCTCACGGACCTCACGATGTATGAATCTCTACAGTCACCACACTGCCCCTATAACAATGTAGTCAGCGACACACTGACAAACTATCAAATTCAACATGATTTTCAACTAAACGAGGAAAAATCAGAAGAGGAAGAGGACCACAATCAAACCGCAAAAGCTTACATCCAGAAACGCCTTGCATCACTTACAGATACACTTCAACAACTAGAAGAGGAACAAAACACGTACTTTACACAACCAGTAACGCCGATGATGACAACAAGCATTCAAACAAAATCCCAAACAACAATATCCGAAAGTCAATTATACCAAAATACACAAGAACAAATAAGCCAACTTCAAGAAAACAACATAGCTACATCATCACGAATACACAACACCGAAAAAGCTGTTATTCTTGAAAAAATGAACATGATCACTGAAGTGGGCGAGGGGACCGCACCACGTGAGGCGGAGCAGGAAATTGTTGAGCTGGACGAGGGGACTGCACCTCTGCAGGCGGAGCAGGAAATTGTTGAGCTTGACGAGGGGACCGCACCTCTGCAGGCGGAGCAGGAAATTGTTGAGTTGGACGAGGGGACCGCACCTCTGGAGACGGCGCAGGAAATTGTTGATGTGAGC
>NW_021706165.1:0-14548 GCF_003719475.1 Trypanosoma rangeli
TTGGGAGTGACACGGCAATGGTGTTGGGCGCCGAGCCGCAGCGTCCGCCGACCAATCCTGCGCAGCCGCCGGCGTTGGCCACCTGGAAGCCCCTCACACTGCGCCGTCGCGCACTGATCTCACCGCGGGATCCAGGTGGAGTATCGCGACCCCAACCCACTGCAGTCGCCTCGGCCCCTGCGCAGGGCAGCTTCTCCAACCCCACGCCGGAAACACCGCCAGCTCCATTCCTACCGCCATCCACAGCCCCCCGCAGGTGGGAATGGACACACTGCCGCCTCGACAGGGGCGAGCAATACCGCAGTGCCGAAACGCTGACAAGCCGAAACCGCCCGCTCGGGTGGGGCGGCGACCCGGCCCTTGCCTGAGCGAGACCTGCAACCCCCGCAACCAAGGGCCAGAACACCCCACCCACACCGCCATTAAGCAGCCGCGCGATGCTGGCGGCGCTGCGGACTGCACTGCAACACGCGACCCCAGCGAGGCGCTTCTGCTCCGTCACTGTGGCCGATGCCGTGATCCCTGCAGCAGTCATGTCCCGGTGGCGAAAACGGTGCTTGGTCTCTGTACCCCCCTCCTTTGCAAATACGGGGTAGGGGGCGCTAGTACCGCTATAGGTGGCTGGCAGAATCACCACGGCGATTCACCCTCCCGGTTCTCTTCGCCCTCTTTTCCCCATAGGCAGCAAAAAAAAAAGGGTGTAACAAAACGTGTTAAAGTCTTTTCTACATGTCGCTTCCTGTATCTTTCATTTATGGCCCCTTGTAAACGAACAACAACAAAAAAGGTGTGAAAAAACAACAACCACAACATCTCTACTTCAACAAGGTAGGGGAGAAGTGGGTAAACCGCAGGGCGCGACCACATTGCGCAAAAGCGAAGTAGCACTATTAACAACAATGCTGGCAATGGCTTGTTTTGCCACCCTTCAAAATCGTCGGCGGGGAAGAGGCCTGGGTATAAATAAAAGAAGATGGATATCGCCTTGAGTTATTAGCTGAATTCGAGGAAGCTCTCCCTCCACGATTATTTATGTGCGCCATCGTCACCGCTATTTGTTGTTTTTTGTTTCTCCTTTGCGTTTCCTTTTCTTTCCTCTCAGGTTTCACCGCACGCCGCACTCCCCAACACCACATCACCCTCATTTGTCAAGCGGAAGAAAAGGAGGGAATGGGCTCATCCTGATTACTCTCACTCTTTTTTTTTTGCGTTACCTCTTGGTTGCGTCTTCGTCGTCCGCTTTCACCCCTCCTTTAGCTTCTCCCACGCGCTGGCCAAGACCTCATCAATGACATTCTTCACGCGAGAATCCATTTCTGAGGCACTTTCCGCAAAAAGGCCTCGCTCAAAGGAAACAATACGGTCGATCGTGTCTGCATCCTTTAATTTGGCCAATGACAACAACTCACGAGCCACAAAGAGTGGCCGCCGCACCGCGGTGTAAAACTCAAAGGCCAACACGTGCGCCTCTGCTGAGGACAAATTGTGGCTGAGATAGGGAAGCAGATACCGTTCGGCTTTTTGAAGTGGGTTGGAAAGATCCACGTCACCTAAGTAATACTCCTTGCGCAGCTGCGTCAAACGCTTATTTTCCTCCACATCAGAGCAAGGCGCAAGTTCGGGGCGAGAAACATGTTTCGCACGTACGGCCTCCTCGCCTTCCTCATGCACCTTTAAATACGTGCGAACGATACGTGGGCAGAGTTTTAAGAAAAACTTATTTCCATTAAGGTCATCATCGCGAGCCAAGACATCGAACCAAGCCCGCATTGTGCACCGTCGAAAAACATAATTATGAAAGTCTAGTAATTCCGCATGATTACGCTTGTGGTGTTCCTCATACATGAGGTAGTTGCCCAACGCGGAAATGTAATCTCCCTTTCGGAAAAAGGCATCACCCACCTCACGCTCGTACCAAGCACATTGGGATTCCAGTGCCGTGAGGTACGTGTCCCCAGGTACTGCACTGGGTTTATAAAACATTTGCATTCGCGCTTCAGCTTCCTCAATACGATTGGCACGGAAAAAATATTTGGCGGCCTTCCCATTAAGATACTTGTCTTGCAAATCCAATTGGCGTGCCTTGTCCGCATTTACAGCTGCCTCGTCAAACTCCTGGTTTCTTGCATGTATTTTGGCCTTCATTAAATACAGTAGTTCCACGGTTGGTGTGTGATCAATGGCAAGGTTAATGTAATGAAATGCCTGATCAAACTGGTGCAGACGACAGTAATGTGACGACAAATACATCCAAATCCACAAGATATACGACGGATTTGGCTTTCCACCAAAGCTTGAAAAATCATTCCTCTTAATTTCATCTTCCCATTGCAAAAATACCGTGCCAATTTCCTTGGCACGTTCAGAGTCCTTATAAAGTGACTTCAAAACACTGAAGAGTGATGGAATCATTTTTATAATAAACACCGAGGCGTAATCACAAAGACGTTTCCTAAACTCTGCAATGGGGACAAAATCCAGTAGATGTCGCCGAGCGTAATCACATTTTGGGTAGACGTCAATGACTTGCTGAAGAATTTGAAGATACTTTTCCTCGTCACGCTTCGGACATCGATGAGCATCAAGTGGAATCTTACGGAGGCGGGCAATGGCCGCAATACAGTCTGCCTCTGATACCCCGCGACCGATAAGTTCCATGTAACGTTTTTCTGCTTCTGTTTTTTGACCAAGCAGGGCATGTGCCTTTGCACGTAGGAACAGCTTCTCTTCCTCGTCCACAATGTCGGCATCATGCTTCTTTAGGAGTTCAAGAGCTCGTGCTGGCGCGTTATGAGAGAGTTCCAGTTCTACAAGATAGAGAAACACCTCACTCTTTTCTACCGCTTTATCTCCAGCGTCCATGATGGCCATCATGACATCAATTACTGCAGCTGCCAGTTCTGTGTGTCGCAGCATGCGATGTCCACAAGAAAGAGCAACCCAATTGGCACGAACACCCGCTTTTAATGTCACCATTTTTTGGCGTGTCTCCACAAATTGTTCCCAATCTCGCACCTGAACACATACAGACGATAAATCTCGTAAAACATTTGGGTTGGAAGGGTCCGTTTGATGCGCTTGTTTAAACGCCTTTATAGCTTCAGGATAATTCTTCTCAGCCCTGTGACATAGTCCAAGCGAGTGCCACGCCATGGTGGAATAAGTGTTGAGCTCAATAGCTTCCTTAATGGCTGAATGTCCTTCTTCCCTGCGGTCAAGATAATGTAGCGTGAGACCCTTCATGGCAATGGTATCGGCATGATTGGGGATTACGGCCAATATAGCATCAGCAGAGCGTAGCGCCTTTGCGTACTCACGGGCATCAAACTCATGACCAAGTTTTTCAAACAGTTTTTGCTGTGCCGGAGGAAGCGTAGTCGTCATGATGGTGTTTCTGCGCTCAAAGAATTTGCCTTGATGCCTATTCAAGCCCACAGTCACACACCCACAGCCAAAAACAAAGAAATAAATTAAGTACTGTTTATCAACAAAATAAATAAATAGTCTTTTATACGTCCTAGTGTGGTTCCCACCTCAACGCAGTCCTCTTTTCTTTTGAAAGATTGTAAGAAGAAGAAAGAAAACAAGTGTGAAGAAGAGACTTGGACAAGAAAGAAATGGGCACCATCATCTGTAACAGTCACGCATGGTTGGCTATGCAGTACATAACAGCAATGGAGGAGCAATCCAAAACGTCTCGATACACCCTCCATCAGCCTAAAAGTTTAACGGAGACAACAGCGACCCCCCACCAAGACGCAATCGACGGCATTGTTTTGCCTCTTCCACCATCTTTCTCTGTGGTTCATTCCTTTATCTCGCCTCCGCTTTATTTGCCTTTCATGTGAGAAATGAGACACGCGTCCGCCTTAACGCCTCACACGCGTAACGTGAGGTCAGCCAACACGAATACCCTATTCATGTCCACCGCCTTGACGCGGTACTCTGTCACACCGCCTGGGTGCCCAGGCACCGACACCGACATGACTCCAGCATCAAACGTCAACGTTGTCGACGTGGACGGCGCAAGCAACACATTGGAGTCTTCCGTCCTCAATGCTGCTGGCGCCTCAGGTGATGGCGATGTCATCTGCGTAGTAGTAACTTGCAGAATAGTATTCTCAATCACCTCCGCTTTGATGCCATTCACACGAATGGAAACATCGCCACCTGTTAGTCGCTCCAACACCACACTCGTCGCCGCCCGTTCTTTGCATTCCGCCAAACTCACCAGGTAGTTTGTGTGACACGCGTAAAGGATCGCGGCCGCCAAAAGTCTTGGGAACAATTGGATGGTCAAAAATATAAGCATCAAATCCCATAAATGGCGCGCGTGGAGACGTTCTTTGTTGTGCTTGGATACAATGTAAATAAGAACAAGAGTCATCGCCATGAAGAGGCCGACACCATCACCCAAAAAGCGTATCTGTGCTTTCCGTCTCGCCTGATCGGAGAACTCAAAACCAGCCTCAGCCATTTTGTTCCTGCCTGGAGCTTCCTTGGCCTCGGAAGCGACATGCTCGTACGCTTCCCTGATGCTTTGAAAGGCGGCCTTGGCGTCTGGTGGCGCGCTCGGATTGTCGGGGTGGTAGTGTTTCGCAAGGACGCGATAATGCTCCTTGATCCTCCTAAGATCGTGCACTTCTTCGCAAAACCCAAGGCGATGATAATAATTGCTGTCATCCCAGCGGGCGGCATTGATAATCAGCTGTTCCAACGGTGTCGTCGAACAAAGTCGGCGAGGGCAAAAAAGAGCACGTAAAACGCCACTTTCATGATGTTGCATGGAAGTCATTGAGGTGGCTTGGAATGCATGCCTAACGAGACGTCTTACAGCCCTTCGCATGGCTGCTACTGGCCAGGATACAGTTCTTTTGCGTGGTTTGTGTCACCCTGAAAGGAAAAAAAAAACGGAAAAAAGATGTGTGCGTGTGTAGTAAAAAACAAGAGGAAGAAATAATAATAAACAAAACAAGATTCCTATGCACAGCGCACAGATACAAAATAATCAATGCACTAGAGACTCTCACTCTCACTCTCACGCTCACTCACTCCAACCCAAAACATATGTATGCAATGGAGGCAGTGATGCATGGATGTTGGTTAAAATGATATATATATATATATATCATTGGCAATATGATAAAAAGAAAGGGTAATCGGTAAATGCAGAGCGCTACTTATTTATAATCCGTGTCTTTTTCGAATGTCAGACAAAATGGCGGAAGCTTCTTCGTAACTTGTGCCATGAATTGCTACGGAAACGTCAACATTTGGGGCATCCTCTTGTTCGTTACTTCCTGCATGTCGTAAAGGATCGCTTACAAGAACAACGATCTCTTTATTGCGGTCTGGCAGTGGAATGGGTGGCACAATAGGTACAGTCGGGCGTACTTGTGAAGTTACTTCATCTTGATTTGTCGCATGCGGCGTTGTCGACAATATGGGCTCACACACAGCCTCGGTGCAGTAAGAATGCATAGGTGTATTGGATGCATCTTCTTCATTTGACGCCTTTTTCGGGTAAAAAGCTTGTGAGCCTTCCATTCGAGCAGCCAAACTACTGCGAGGTGCCACAGTTTGTGGTCTTAGGCGATCCTCCAGTCGTTGGATTGTCACTTGCTGTTCCCCAATCATACGACTGCTCTGCTCCTCTACCTCTAAGCGTTTGCGCCGCTCGTCGCGCAGCTGAGCCACCAAGGAATGTACAAACCCACGTGAACACGGAGGAGTCATTGCCCCGAGTGAACCGTTGTAAGACGCTCCATAAGGGCTCTGCTGTCCCTCAAATTTTGTGTAGGCCCGCCGCACCTCCTCATCTATCCCTCCATCGTTTTCCAGGTTGCTCATAAGTTGGAGGTCATGATTGAGGCTTTGCTGTCGAAAAGAAATAAGTGCATCTTTTTCCTTTTGCAGTCTAATGTTCATTCCTCTAAGTTCATCAATCATGCGATCTTGCTCCCGCACCAACGCCGCATAGGCGTCCAAACGCTGTTGCATGTGAGCAAGGCGCTGCTTTTCCCCCACTGCACTCTGTGAAAGGCGGACAACAACGTCCTGCAGCTGACTCATGAGTTCCACCTGTGGCTCATTCATTGGTGGCACGCTGGCCACCAATGCGGCGGCTGGATTTGCGACCACGGTGGAGTACGAGGATCGAAGAGGTGTCCCCTGCGCCGTCGTATTTACCGCAGCGAGCTTTCTGCGCCCCGTCCCACTCGCTGATACAGCTCCGCCTCCGTTTGTATGAATTGAGCTGTCCCATGGTTTGGCATCGGTGGAGCGGACGCGTCGCCACAGGTCAGTCGTCACTGATGATTTTGGCCGCCGCTCCGATGACGGCCGCATAACGGACATTGCCAACGCGTCCGTCCCAGTTCTTTCTTAGAGGGACCCCACTTCTCCTTCACTCCCTTTTCACGCTTGCCGGCAGCTCTGCAGCGCGGAGCTCTCACCCGACCTTTTCCTGGGGGCTTTCTTTTCGCGTTTTCCAGCGGGGCTACGGGAAGAAGAAGGACCAAACGCAAAAATATAATATAAAAAAATGCTACATACACACACACACACACACACGCACGCATATATGCGCGACAAGAGGCGGAAGCAAACAGAGAAAAAAAACCCCTCTCCAGTGGGGATGCAGCAGACAAAAGCTGATCTACTCTGTCACACTCCACACTCTCGCGGCACGCGCATGTTGTCGGGGTCTATATGTCCTCAAAAGAAAATGAAAGATAAAAATAAATGTATGAAAAATAAAACGGCACCACCGTGTGATGATGATGCCAAAGAAGCCTTCAAGCTAGTGTCGGTAGAGTCGAGAGAACAATATTGCCCAGTACACACAGAATAAATAAAAAAAAAGACAATACACATACAAGGCGAAAACAATAAAAAAAAAGAGAAGAAACATGTCTGTACGATACAAACAAAAGCGCACCAGACACGTAAAACAAAATAACAAATGCCATCAAGACACAACACTCTATACAAGTTCATTTCTAAGATTAATACTGCACGGTGTCAGACTGAAGATGGCGGAACTCCTCTTCACAGCGCATAAGTATCTCTCGCTGACGACGAACCTCCTCTTCTTTTTGACGTAGGATGCGAATTTTTTGTTCCTGCCCACGTACCCGATTATCTTCTTCTTCAATATTGAGCTCGCGCTCAAGCCGCGCTGACTCCCCACGAACACGATTCAATTCCTCCTGCAACGCATACTCCCGTCGTCGTTGCTCCTCCAACAGCATCTTTGTGGGTGAAAAAACAATGCTGCTATTTGTAGATGCGCCCGGGGTATCGTGTCTATACGACGCGTTTCTTAAAGGAGCCGCACTTTTATACGGCGAATTCACCATCGAGTGAACCGCAGATGCGGCGCAACTTTGCGATGGGGGACGAGGCGGTGGAAGATCCTTCTGCACATCTGTGTGCCATGATGTCTGCGGCTGAAAGACATACAACTGGTCGTACTCATGCATCTGGGTCTGCGAAACGAGATCCACCCACTTCAGGAGCGCATCGTCGTATATCTGAACGCGAACAATGGTGAAATTCGCCACAGGGTACCCTGGCGGTCGTCGCATGCTGGCCTCCATCTGAAACACCTCCAACACTTTTCGCTGCAGCTCCGCAATTGTCGGCATGGAAGAGAAGCCAAGCTCCAAGTTGCACTTCTCCCCAAAGAGGTCCGCGCACACGAGAAGAATGTACATCCTGGACGGTCTTCGCTTTCTCTCTCTATTCCTAAAGACACGCTCTTTCCCCCCTCCCCTTTCCCTCCTACTTGTAATGCTCTGGAAGCCCCAATCCCACAAATAACGCAAATAATAATCGGTAAACAAAACCAAAAAAGCAAAAGACAGCCAATACAACCGCATCAATAACCAGCAGCCGATGGTGCGAGAACAGAGTAACCATAAAAACATAACAACAAAGACAAGCAAGGGATGAACAACAACAACAACAGTGAAATAGCGAAAACGTAAGCAACAAGGAAGCCAAGGTGCCATATAAAATACAGCCTCATTAGTGGCCGTAGAGACCCAACTCCTCAGCCGAAGCACAGGAAGAAGGATAAAAAAAAAGTGTGAAACTTACATTTCTCATTCCGCGCTTCTCTTAAACCACAATGAATTTGTATTCATTTTTAGGCTTGCGTATGTGTATGCGCATGTGAGTGCTTCCGTGTCTGTCCGTGTTACTGTTGTGGCATTTGTCCTTGAGTGCATATTTAGTGTCCCCTTCTTCTTGGTATTCCGATGCTCCTAAAGAGGAATTAAACGGTTTTGATTCTGTCGAAACAACTTCGCAAGAATGATAATAATAGTGTGGAGCGCCAAAACATCCTCTCTCCTCACATCATGCATTGCGTTGTACTCCCTACGTAAGGTGTTATCACCGCTGCGTGGGGAAAAGGCGTGAACAATGGCCCCGCGGTTTCCGCCCTGAATCCCGTGTGCCTCACCCAACGTCCGGAGTTGCTGACAACAGACTCCAAAAAGCTCGTGGACTAGCCGATCTAAATCTGGATCCAGTGGCGTGTCTACTGCAGACAAGCAGGCGTACAGCCAGACCCCATAACCAACCGAACGATGTACGTTTCCAGATGCATCCTCCACATCCACAGGCATAAGAACGCGCAGAAAAGACAATAGAGAAATTATTTCTTCGCTGGCACCACCACTATTCAGTGTTGGTAGGTTTGTGAAAAAAACTGGTCGGTTATGATATCCATCTGCCTCCTGTTTATTTTCCTCTCTTACGTCATGCGATTCTGAAGCGTCTTCATCAACTTCTCCCTCCTCCTCATCGGCAACACCGGCGTTTTGGTCGCTTTCCAAAGCGTTTTCTTTCAAGGCATAAGGTGTACGCATCACAGGTTTCATTCCCTGTTTATACCACTTAAGCATCCGGCTCACCAACGCAGTAAATAACGCCGTTGTGCACGCGCTATCCAGCCACACCAACATAGAGAGCGGTGGGGCATGACCACATTCCGGACCGTGCTCATGCACGTATTTCTCCCAGAGCCGCGGTGTGGCTGAGTTGGGGACACCTCTCAATGGAGTTTTGGAAGCAGACAACCACTTCACGGCCCTCACAACACGCTTCTTCGTGCGAAATGCGTCACGCGAAGTAAGCTGCGACAATGCGTCCCGCAATTCCAGCCAATTCCAATCAGTCGTGCCACCTGCAACGCCACTGTCGCCGTTCACTGATGTATAGTTTGTCACATCTTCTACTCCACTACGCAACGTCAGGAGACGTTCACGCGCGGCGTTCATACGAGCTACTGACAAATCCGTGTAGACCATTGTTGGTGCCTGAGCTGCATCAAGAGTAGCGTTGCCCAGTGTTCGCCCGGGAAACCATTTCTCCATCAACGTCATCTTCGCACCGTTGCGAGGCTTCTCGGCTGGAGTACGGGAAGAGAAAGAAATGACAGAAGCTGTCGGAGGCGTCACAGCGGCAAGACAAGGAGAGCGGACATTCTCGCTGTCACTATCACTGTCATGAGCACGCTTAAGCTTCTTCATCGGCAAACGCATGGGCAGCTTCGAAGCGCACTCGGCAGCCTTCACCTCCACCAAGCCTGCTTTTTTCTGCGATACGGAGGAGTGCCCGCTGGCAAAGTGCTTCCATTTCAGCTTGGAGGCACGCCGCAGGTACGCTTCTGCGTCACCGTCTGTGGTGCTCTCTCCCATACCCTATGAAAAAGTGGGCTATGACCTACTGTTTCCCCAATAAAAAGACGCGACAAGAAAAGAGCAAAAACACGGTATTTGCCTCTGTGCTCTCTTTGCGACCAGATGCAAATATTCACTCAGTCGCCAATAAAAAAAGAGTCCACGACGATTCCTCATTACCTGTACATCACGTGAGCACTAGAGACAGATGGGGGTGCTGAAACTGCTCTTCACCTGCCTCTCGTGAGGTGCGGTGCGGGTTGTCTTCTGGAGGGGTGGACATTCAAAGCCCACGCCTTACGTCCAACCTGATAGTGAGGGGTCTGATAGGGATGACGTGATGCATACTTACCAAATAAACGCAACACCACACCATTTCCCCATCACACGCTCGCCAACCAAAAAAAAAAAACGTTGCTCGTTGTTTGCAACATTCCCTCATCCGCCATAAAAGAAAAATCACAAAATCGCACAACACTATTGTGGGCCGCCGTACAAAGAAAAACAAAAGCCTACGACGAGCGCGGACGGCGTCGAAGTAAAAGCGCCAGTAAAATAGAGTAAAGTAACATCAAGAGAAAGGCAACAACGAGTAAAAGGCAACTGAGCTTTCAGTGCTACTCCCCTACAGGTCTTGTCCAAACTACACTGCAGCGCAAAACACCATCTATTGGTAGGGCCTGCATTCACACGGAAAATTGCACACCAATAGAATATATATATGGGAAAACTAACCAGTTCGCACGCAAACCTCAACAGATTATCTACAAAGAAGAAAAACGCCAACGACAGTCCAACACCGCGAAAAAAAAAAAATACTTCCATTATCTTCTGGTCGATAGCCGCGCACCACTTGCCTCCGCTTCTTCTCTTGAGATGTACGTTTTTCTGATTTCCGTCGGCAGTATGTACTTCTCATACAGCTTTTGTTCTTTGTCCTTCTCTCGCTTCATCCCTTGCAGGTACATGTCTTCCACGAACTTTTTCAGAGGGACCTTGGGAAGAGTTTTCATTGGTTTAAATAAAAACCGCTCATTTGCTTCTTTACGTGACGCATTCCGCCTTTCCAAGGCTTCGTAGTACAGACGCTTCACCGCATCATCCATCTCATCGCTTGTCAGCTCCTTCGAGACAAAGCCCCACTCCTTCTCCTCTCTTTCTTTTGCCTCAAGAAGTGCCTGCTCATGGCGCTGACAGGAATCATAGAAGACACGCTGAATAACAGCATCAATCTCTTCCTTCGACCGTGACACGGATGGACACACCGGAAACGGGTCACGCACCACAACTGGGGGTGGCCGATATGTCAGACGTCGAATCTGATCCTGCAGCTGCTCCGTCGTCAAATGCAACGTCGCTGGACACACATGATCCTCCATCATCACCACTTTGACTCAACAAAAAAACATGGGAAAGACAAAAAGAACAGAATCAAAAAAATAATAATAATATTTCACAACGACCAAAAATAAATACGTACCAAACCCAAACTAAAAGATTATAAGTACGTATGTATGTATAACAACCGACAAATACAATGGAATACAAAAATCAATAAAAATAATAGCAAATAGAACAAAAAAAAAGTAACAAGGCGAACACACGCTGCAAGACAACTCTATGCAAAAACAAAAAAAACGCACACGCAGTAAAAGTTGCGAGCGAGCTCATCTTCGCGCGGTGCATAAACGCACGTCGACCAGCCGCGATGCCGGCATCCTTGCCGCCCCACGCCTTGAGGGCACTCGACTGCAGAGCGCGTGCGTACGAGAAGGTCAGCTTCCACGGACGTGGTAGACTGCAACGGTTCATGGCGTTCAGGTACTCCGTGGCCTGCACCTCACTGAGACCGCCCGACAGGAAGGTCACGCCGGGCAGGGCTGAGGGAAACCTCGCCGTTGATCCTGCACAGCAATGGAGGCCGCACCAGCCATACAGAGACATGGAAAATTCGAGGACGCCCAGCGCCCAGACTCCTGTCGTCCCCCACCAAAGGTTTTCTCCCACGGCGAAGATTGCACGCCCACGCAGACCCCCTCAATGCAGAGGAAATACATACAGGTCCCGGGCAACACGAAGGCGCCACGGATGCTCAACCGCCCCCTAGGTGCAGCAGCCGTACAACTTCCGGTGCGGCTTGTTCCTGCCACGCCACTCGTCACCGCCGCTCCGTCAGCTGAAATCATGCTTCTTCACACCAAAAAGCTCGTGCGCATGGCCCAACCTTCACCTGGTCGCCACATCGGCGGACGGCACTCGTAAATAAAATTAAGGTGAGGTAAAACATGAACATGCCTCACCAGCAAAACGCGCACCGAAGACGGCGCCAGAGCCCTTCTTCTGCGGCGCAATGAGAGGGACAATGGTGGGTGTGTTAGTGGCACCCCTCACACGAGCACCAGTAACTTTTTTCCCAAACATGCACACCAAAGCAGGTATCAGAAAAATAATAAATAAAACAAAAAACAACACTGAAAAAAAATGTTTTGGTTGGGAAGCGCACACCACGTGACCTCCCCCCCCCCACCTTCTAAAAGAGGAGCGCAGTGATCGCAAAACAAGAAGAGACCCCTTACAGGGCGGATATACTGCTATTAAGTCAGTTCAATGAGATTAACAAACGAAGAGAAGAGAAAAAAAGAGAAAAAAAAAGGAATGCGATTGCGTTTTCGAAGAAACTGGTTGACCATCTTGGAGTTAGTGGCTGTACGTCGGTGCAGGCGACTGTCTCACGTCTACGCTGCTGAAACGGCCTGACGCGCCTTTGCGAGAAATTTCACCATTTCTTCGTCATCGACACAATACCAAAGCGACAAATGGAGCAGACTTTCCACGTCACAATATAAGAAGAAACGTCTGTCATGCCCAAATGCCACCCATTTCGACTCATCGGACTGCAGGAACACCTTCGCAAACTCCTTTATTTCCCCTTCGCAGGGCCCATAACCTCCTTGCCGGTCCCCTTCCGTGTGTCCTTCACTTTCAGCGCCACGGATACAGAGATGTTGTGGGCAGCTTCGTGCTTCACCTCAACCACCAGGTTGCTGAACTGAAACCCGGTGCACCTCAGGCCATAGCCAAACGGAAACAGTGGTTCAATCCCCCTTGTGTCATAGCGGTAGCCACCGAGGATGACCTTGCGATACACTGCATCCATCTTGCTTGAGTAGAAGGGGAACGGCGGAGTGTGACCCACCACCTTCGCAAAGGTTTCGGCAAGCTTCCCTGAAGGGCAGCAGACACCAAACAATATATCCAACAGTGAGCGTCCAAAACAATGATGCAGGCGACCTCGCTCCTGTACAGGGAGCATTATGTTGAGGTCAGGTAGAGAAAGGCGTAGATGGGGACAAAGCCCATGGTATAACTATTCAACAGGCCTCCAATAAGGCAAAACTGGAAAGAAACTTCGCCTTCTGAAGTTAAAAGAATCTGAAAGATTTTTCCTCTTCCGTATTATGTCCAGCAGTATAAATCGCTTGGAGATACTGCCGTAGCTTCTCAAAGCTGCCCGTCATTCCATTTCGGCTTTCCCATCAGCGCAATATCGACTGCTTGAAGGTTGTGCCCGGTTATCAGTTGCCGAAATCTTAATTATAGTCTACTGATTTATTTCCAGCGGTCCACGCCGTTAGTGAAAACACCAATATATATATATACAGACGCACATTCGTTCAAAATATATAAAAAAAAACAAAAGAGAAATATGACAGTTGTGATAGTGTTACCTATGACAGATGAAATCACGACAACATCCATCCCCAGCACTGAAGAAAAATGAAAGCGGCTTAGCTAAAACAACGCATCAAAAGGTCAACAATAAAAACAACAACAAAAAAATATGTTTTTTTTTTTCTTTCAACTGCATTACGACGACACCCAGATATGACGATTAAACGCACACAACCTCCACCAGGCAGAGTCTACAGTTGTACAATATACCAGATACGCTTCTTCACAACCCCGACTCCGGTTTCCTTATTACCAAAATCACAAACAGTCAACGCCAATCAAGCGTGCTGCACCCATCTTCTACGGTTACCCCTTTTATCCACTACTCAAAAACAGTTTCGCCTACAAGAACTTAACGCAATTACCAAAAAAAGTCATAAATATGATTAAAAAAACCTCAACCTTACAAGTAACCAAAATAAATAAACATATATATATATATATATATATATATGCAGGCACGTATAAGAAAAATCCCATACCATGGTCAGCTTCACACCATATATCCCACGCGACCTGCCCACAAAATCACAGTGCCGATCCACTCTACCCCACTCCACTCATCCAAAAAAAGGGCAAATAAATCCTATCATAATTCACCACTTACAAAAACAATTCACAAAAAATGCACGATTTTCGGACAATTGTAAGTTAGGGCAGCCTGTGGCAATCAGTAGGAGTGGCCAGCGACGTAGAGCGACCGCGATTCCTTGTCATCATCGGCGCGGTTGTAGCGACCGAGCTGCGCAAGAGAATTCATCTTCGCGCGGTGCATAAACGCACGGCGACCAGCCGCGATGCCGGCATCCTTGCCGCCCCACGCCTTGAGGGCACTCGACTGCAGGGCGCGTGCGTACGAGAAGGTCAGCTTCCACGGACGTGGTAGACTGCAACGGTTCATGGCGTTCAGGTACTCCGTGGCCTGCACTTCACTGAGACCGCCCGACAGGAAGGTCACGCCGGGCAGGGCTGGGGGAAGCACACGCGCGAGTGTTGACACGGTGTACTGTGCCACCTCCTCGGGCGTCGCCTTCTTCCCGGACTCCGCGCCAGGCACCACCATGTTGGGCTTCAGCAGGCATCCCTCCCACACCACACCGTGGCGTTGTAGGGCAGACACCACC
>NW_021706166.1:0-14540 GCF_003719475.1 Trypanosoma rangeli
GGAGAGAGGCGTGGGGGGCGGCCACCGTTACGGAGCAACTGCAGGCGTCACTAAGAAGCTACAACAGCTACGAAACCGTTGAAAATAAAAAATTAAGAAAACGCAAAACCTGCAAAAACTCAAACGGGCCGCTTCTCTCCACGAATGCATCTTTCCAGCAGCACGCACCGCAAACTAAAATGGTGAAGATGCACCAGGATGACGCCCTCTCCCCACACAGAGAGGGAAAAAAACAAGGGAGGTTTTCGGCTCACTGGCCCAATGCGCCATGCGCACCTGCCCACAAACAAACAAACAAACACACGTCAAAAAATAAATAAATTTGCAAAGACATTTTATATGATACATGGCGCTGTTGGGAGCTCGCAAAAAGAAAGTCGCTGGAGGCTCCGCAACCACCATCCACCTTCGCATAGGGAGGGGGGTGAAAAAAAAGGGTCGGCTGGAAATATAATAATACAACAAAAAAAAAGAATACTATATGCCTTTTAACGATTGTGTGTGTTTTTTTTTGCTCGTCTGGGCAAAGAGCAATCGCAAAATTGACAGAGAAAACAGGAAACTCACCAAGAATTGCTAGCCGTCGTTTAGCTACATCTGGTATGGTTTTTGTTCATTAGGTTCTGAAATAAGAAGTAAGTTGTACAGAAGCAAAAATAAAAATAAAAAATGGAATAATGTACATGTTTTGCGCCATATCTGAGGTTATATATATATATATATGTATTTGGTATGCAGGTAGGCCACTATTATATATATACACGTCGTACTGCCGTCTTGTAAGAAGGTGGAACCGTAACTGGTATGGTAAAGCATTCACACGTTCCTCCCATAAATTGCACATACACATACACACACACAAACTAACACACATAGCTCTATATTACTCCTTATATACATACATGCATACAAATCTTTTAAACAGTCCCAGTCTGGTAAGTGGACTTGGTAAGCAACCTCAACACCCCATGCTTATTAAAAAAGCAGTCACCGTCAGCGCCGCAAAGGTAACGTTGATGACAAGCAATGTCGCTGTCGCGGAAGCAGCGGAGACCGTAGCGCATAATTTATGGGGCCCCATCCAGTCGTTAAAGCATGATTCAGCCATTAACCTTGTATTCTTGCACTGATGCACGCACGGGTTGCAGTCAAGCTAGATGCGCATCGCCTTTTCACAGTTTCTACCGAACTAGTCTCGAATCCGTTGAGGCGGGAGACGACATGCGTGAAACAAAAGATCAATAGCCTTCGCACAATTCACGTGTTCTTCACAAGATGCCGTGATCGTTTGAGTCCTGTTTAGAAGACTGTAGCTTATATCTGCCAGAGTCGGCTCCCGCATCATACTATTGGTGCAAGGAACTAAGAGGACACGTTTGATTCCGTCTCCCCACATATCAGGATCGCTGAAGGACAGACTATTTTGTTGTGCGTTCCTCGCAAATGAGAGGTGCTTGCTTCCCCCGCAGTGTCATCCACAGGACGCTGCACTGTTTGTCCTTAGGCACGCATCAGGATCTGTCCAACGCTTGTGCACATCATCGGCAGGCAGCTGGCACTGTTGCCAATGTTTAAAAGCACACTCGTATTGAGGTTGGATTTAAATCAACAGCTGTGTAGACTCATTTCATCTCCTTAAAAAAAAAATGCCCGGCCCTTCGTTGTTCTCGTTAGCGCAGTTCATGTTGAAGTAGACGGAGATGCTTGGACAATGGTCCATCTCCGGCAAGCTCCCACCCCGTCTCGGGTTACTGAAGTACTGGTAATTTTTTGGGGAAGTCCACACCGTACTCCGTCACGTCACGCCTTCCCGCACTTAAGCGGTCGTGCGCTCAAATAAAAAAAAAGACTTCGTTGCACTGTTCCTGCGAAAGCAGGATTTATCCAAATTCTTGCCTCGATCGTTGCATTTATCGTAGATAAACCAACAGGAGCGGTTTATTCCCCAGCGAAAACTCTCCTCCGTCACATTGTAGTTGATGGATTAGTACCCAAATTCCTCCAGAAAGGCAGGTGTGAGGAATGATTAGAGGCGCTTTGCCGTGGTGATGCTTCCGAGCATAACCTCTTCGTAAAGAATATATTTTTTTTTCGGTGCGAGCCTGCCGTTCTGGGCCCGTCTCCATCCCCAATCTCCACCCCGTCTCAGGCGTGGGGGAGTTAAAATGCCGCCGCACCACTTAGACCCTTTTGGGTTATGCGACCCGCGCGTCACGCCCTTTCCAAGCCTGGGCCGGTATACACGCGTGGAGCCTGGCACAACCTTGTCTACACCGACGGCTTGCATGAGGGGCCAGACGACAAGTTGCAAGAAGCTCAGGGCGTGCGTGATTTCGTCCATCGCTATGTGTGCTTCAGCTTCCGTGACGTATTTCTTGAGAGCAACCGGCATGAAATTGATGTACCCCCCTACAGACCGACCTGTGGGCGCCTTTCTGCATCAGCGGGCCCACACGGCGACACCTCTTACTTACTTCATTTGATTGCTCGTAACAAACGCAACATAGTCCTCCTCTCCAACCTGGACGGCAGGGTCTCTTAGGGAGAGGCAGGAGCTTGCATCCACCGTTAGTGAGGGGATCCACAAAAAACGCCCACTACAAAAGTATGTATGCCCTCTTAGCCAACCTGCGTAGTGTCCTGAACTTCCTTAGGTATCAAAAAATCCCCGTCGGTGCACGTGGCTGTGCACCCAAGGTAGGTAGTAACGACTTGTCCGGCCTTGCTGCAAGCTCCATCTAGTAGAAACATGGTGTGAGAAACAAATGTTCTCACAAGCAGCGGGCATGAAGTCGGAAACGACGTTCATATTACATCCGGAATCCCTGCACTTCACATGCGTCCAAGCAAGTGCATTGGAGTGAACCGCCAGCTCGTGTGCACGCACACGTAATGCTGGGGTGTATTTTTATGTTACACCGCGTGGACAGCAGCCACTGCCGTCAGTAACAGCAGCACACAGGCAGCAAGACAGAACACGCCGGAGGCACAAATCGGCCTTGTGTCTATCATCCCCACTTGCGTGAACTTCCCCCACCCTCTGATGTCCCGCCGTTATCCTTGCTGCCCGCCCCGCTGACGCCAATCCATACCACCAGCGGCAGCAGCACCCATCCACTTATATTAGTGAGAGAAATAAATCCCCCTCGACAAACAAAGCCTAACAAAAAAAAATCAAAACAAAAACACTTCATACATCATGTTCAAATACAGCCAAACATATCCATTCATATATCCTGGCGTCGCTCTCCCAATATTATATATATATATATAAACAAAAATGTATATGAATCTATCGGCATCAGGAGCAACACTACATCTTTGTTAAAGCGGCGCGGTTCGCGCGGCTGAGGCGCAGTGGGAGCAACGTCGTCCCAGGGCGGCAGTTGTACTGGGACCGCCACCGACGCAGCGGGAAGCTCAGCACCCCTGTTACAAACGCCTGGATAAGGTGGTAAATCAACGAAGGTAGCAGTATCACGGCCGCCTGGCGATTCTCCTGGAATAGATGAAGGATAATGGGGACGACGAAAACTTCAGACTTTGTGATGAGCGCAAAAAACAACGCAATTCGCTCCTCTGGTGTAGACACGATCAGCGAAGCCAGCAGCCAGTCCACCAAACACGTCACTATGTATAACGTCAACTCCACAAAAAATATCAGTCCGGCACCTCGCCACGTCAATAAACTCGGGGCGACGGATTGAACAAAGAAGGAGCTAAACATGCAGTAGTTGACCAATAGTAATATAAGACTATTCAGTTGAATCGTACGCTGGCGCCAGTACGCAAGACCGCTATTGCACAAATCAGAATATGTTAACTCTGCTTTATTAAGGCGTGAAACCTCACGATCCTCCCCGGCTATGCGTCGGTGTGACACCCAGCCAAACACCCTTTGTGCGATAACGCCACAAAAGAAGGGGCCAATAACCGTTGCGTGAAACAGCATCATTTCCGTCGTGCTTGGAAACTTGGTCGCATGCGACAATGACATGCATTCCAGCATTAGTAACGGGGATACGATAACGCCACAGATACTACCAACCGCACCGAGGTACTGTGAAAGGGCCTCATTCCCTTGCGATGAACGTACGGCCGCCACGGAAAGAATCACCGACGGAGGCAAACAAAACGTGCACATTAAACCCACAAATAGGTAGTTTGCCTCACTTCTACTACGAAGCGTCATGTACACCCCCACTCCCATAATGGGGGAAATAATAAAGCTCATGACACACATGGTAATGGTGGGACCCATAAATCGCAGCGTGGCACCCCTGTCAATGTCAGGGAAGGATGCACCAGTCAGCGCAAAGGAAATAAAGACGAGGACACGCGTCCACTCACTGGTGGCCATGTCTGCCGAGAGAGGGTGGTAATATGCCACGCCAATGCTCAGCATGAAGAGTCCAAGTAGCCACTGGCTACGCACCCAATCCACCACCGACAGCGATCTTACCACAAGACGTACTACCCGTTCCTTCGAGTCTTCTCCCGTCCCCACGTCATCTCCAATCCCTGAAGCTGAGAGTTCTCTGACAGACTGCATCTCCGGAGAACGTCGCCAGAGCTGCGGGTTGTACGTCTCCGCTCCACCCCCACTGCTCATCCCTCCTATTATTCCTCCTGTTTTGAAACTAGAAGCCAAATCTATTATACAGAGCCAGCATAAAGAACCAACAAATTAAACAACGGCGGAAAAAAAAAACGCACTTTACATGGAACTCCATTCATTAGAAACACCCACACACGCAGACCGCTCGCGTGTGTGAATAAATTATCAAATGCAAAACACAAAACCCGCCTCCCCACCCCAAACACACAAAACACAAAATAAATCAGCATATATATATATATATATATGAACACTATTTCCTCTCTTTCTCTGTGGAAACCTCACCAGCTGCAGAGCCTTCAGCAGAGTTACGCGTGGCTGTATACATATATGTATATATAGTTGCACATGTCTGCACCCACGGAATCACACGTCTTTGTTCAGGCTAAAACTTGCCGCCAGACACGAGGCCCAAAAAAGGCTCACTGGCAGTATCACTGACTCCGCACACAGGCTTGACAATCCATCAACCTCGAAGAACGCATCCCAAAGTGTCTCGATGTGCCTGCCAAGGCAGTCGGACACAAGACCCTCCCACGCTGTCTGTCCAAGACGCATAAACTTATCGATAGAGGCACGAGCAAGCTCAGGCAATTTCAATGGATCCCGCAACCATCGCTGGATACACAGTAGGCAGAGGTAGTAGACATCCACACCCTCACAGTGCATCCGCTCCTCCAGATGCGGGAAGGACGTAAGCAGGTGCTCCACCACACCAACCGCCAGCTCTGCGCAACGCCCGTACGCTTCCCACTGCGGCAAGGAATGTGCCTTCACGGCCACCGCCGCACGCGACACGTCTCCACCATGCATCTGAAGCAGCAGTTGAAGAACAGAAAGTAGACGTTTTTCCTTTTCTGGATCTTCTTCTCTTAGGGCAAGCAATTCTTTCAGGGCGTACAACTCATTTGCTCCAACGAACGGCAAGTCGGATGTCACGTATTTTTCAGCACCCGTATGTACCGGAACCTCATGCGCCACTCCAAATCGATGCACAAGAACGGCAGCTAGGTGGTCCAAGACAATGCCAGTTTCCAAGAAATACAAGAGCTGCCAGACTGGGTCATGTCCGCGTCTCTCCTCTAGAAGTTTTTTTAGCGTTTCCTGCAAGACATGCTCGTGACTGCAATCGCCGGCTTTGGCTGCCCCCGCCAACCTATTGAGGCAAAGAACACACAACAAAAGTAGCAGGGAGTCTTCCCCAAATGGTTCATTCGGCATTGGCACCTCGCCATTGTAATCTACCCAGTAGGTTTGGAGCTGCCGAGCCACCATGCCCGTAATATCCAACTCAGTCACACCTGGTGTAGGACACAATGGGGGCAGCGTAGCGATCCATAACCGAACGGAAAGCATTGCCGCCAGCATACGTCTTCGACCCAATTCCTGTGCGGAAATAACATGAGGCGTGTGAAGCAGAGCATCAAACTCCTCCACAGGGATTGCAAGAAGGTTGCCGCCCGCGATGTCCCTGTCTGACGCAAAAGACCGGAGCACTTCCGTCGTGGCAAGAAACAACCCACGACGCGCGCAGGCATTTGTGCACCAGCGCATCAACAACCACAACGTCGTGGGACACAAACTCACTGGCGGCTGCGGTGGCTGCTGTGGTCCCGAAGTGATTCTGGGGGCACCTGCGCAGATGTGCAGCAGCAGATTCCTGTAGTTGAGGTGACCTGAACGCCGTTCATCCTCCAAGACCTTTTCAAGACTGCGCCAGGACGGGACGGAGTAACTGATGGCAACAAGATGTCCCTCGTCCCACGGCGATCCCACGCGCTTTTCGTACCGGCACACGGCACGCACAGCACGCGCAACTACTTTGGGTAACTCCGCCGCGTGCCAACGCAGCACTCCCCACCAGAAATACCCTACCACAGTATGATGTGCGGCAGTCCTTTTCGTCCAGTGCTCCGACTGCCTGAGGAGTTTATCCTCAAGGCACCGCAAATGCGTTGGCGGCAGTCGATATCTGCAGTCAGACCCATACGTGGAAGGCACTGCAAAGCAAAGCAGGAGACGCAGAAGTCTCCCTAATGAGTCCTGTACTTCACTGTACTCCAGAGAGATCAGGAAACAAGAAACCTTGCCAAACTGCTCGTGACGCTTTTCAACGCCCAGCCCGCGCACGCAGCGATCAACGCACACCAGGGCATCCTCAACGAGGTCGCCTCGCACGTGATTGCTCAACAAGGCATCCACCAGTTTCTCAAAGATAAGTGTAAACGTACATGCGTCGCCGGGCTCTCGAACCCACAGCGGCAGCATTGTCAACATCAGCCCAACAGCGTGTGGCTCGGGCATGGCGACTGCCAGTTTGCGGATGAGGCCGGGCTCTCTTCCTAGCAACAGGGTGATGTCACGGACGAGAGAGGAACGCACCAAAAGCTGTTTCAGCCACCGTGCTTGTGAATCCATCGCGCTAAAGCTCTCAAGGTGTTCAACGACAACGTGCAACCCTTGCAGAAGCAACTGGGCAATTTCTTCGTCCATAAAGGTGACAATGTTTTCCGAGGTGCAAAGAAGAAGTCGGTGAAACAACTTCAACAAAATACACTGATGAGCTGAGAAGCCCTTGACTGGTCGCCGGAGTTTCGCGGCAATGGCGTCCAAGAGCGCAAGTTTTCGTCTGGAGGTGCATCGACTATAAATCAGCTCTACAAGCGTGATAGTCTCGCACGATGTTCCCTGCAGCTCCACACACAGAAGCAGTGAACTCATCCAGAAGTCCCAGCTGACGTCAAAGATGGTGGACTCCGGGTCCGTCTCCACGACCGCGCGTAGTGCCCGGACAAAAGCCTCTACCTTTTCGTTGTTTAAGGGACGACCCTGCTCCACCCATTCCCGCATACACGCGTCGAGTAACGCACGGGCGTCGTCGCATGAAAGTTTCCCTTCCCACGGTAACTCTTCCCAAGATTCGTCATGGCTTGTTTCAATGCGTAAAACATTACACAGTGGGGTGGCATCGGCCGCCAATGTGTTTCCAGGCGGTGTGACACTATCCTGCTCCTCCGCAACAGTGTACATACGCTCCAGTATTTGCTTCCACTCCTCACGAATCTCCGCCATGGCTTCATTGCTGCGTAGAATGGCATCCCGCAGGGCAAGCGGAGCATTCGTGGCCCCTGCCACGGCGTTGCCCGTTGTTGCGTTTAACAATTGTGCATGCTTCCTCACGAACAGTCGCACAGCTTCTCGCAACCCTTTTACGGCAGGCACCCCATGCAACACCGAATTGCCAGGGCTAAAGAGCAATTCTAAACCTCGCTTTACTTCCGTACTTTCCTTCTCCGCCCTGTTTTTATGGGGCAATTTTTCCGCTCCCTCACTTACGCTGATCGTAAAGATGGCCTCACACACTGCCTTCAAGCTTCGTGGTGTGTCTTTCTGTGGACTTTCCATGTGTAGTGCAGACGACACAACTTGTCGTGAAGGGTAGGCCTACATATTTGCGTGGTGTTGCATTTCACCATGGGAAACCGTCAAGAGAGACGAGAACGGTTGGAAAGGGAAAAGGGATCGGCTAGCAGCACTCAGGAGGGAATAAAATGGTCTCGCAGTCGTGCATGGCGGATGCCTGCTACGTCGCAGGATGCCCAAGAAGGTGGGATCTAACGCAAGTGCCAGTTGTTGTTCCTCTCTTCACAACTTTCCCCGCGATGACACGTCACCATCCACTGCAAACGTCTCCTCCCTCCCTCTCCCCGCTGTTCTTCTCTCCAACTAGTACTCCTCTCAAGCTCACTCCCGCTCCTGCACGCATCTGTTTTCCCCTACTTCAGCACCTACACACATCGCAATATTGTGCAGCGCACACTACTTTCAGTCGCGTTACTCGTACAACGACAATAGGCGTCATAAATAATGTTTTCCTTCTATTCCACTGTCCCATACACACATACACGACAAGCCAAAAAGAAAAAAAAACTACTCACCTGCACCCAAGTGCGAATAACTTCGTTGATTCGTACAGCCAACCCCAACACTCCCCCGCACCCTCACCCCTATAATACGTTAAACAAATAAAACGTCCCCGTTCTTTCCCATCATCCCCAACCCACTCCACCCCCTCTCTCCCAGCAAGCTTCAAACAAGAAGCATCTAACGTTTTCCATCCACTAGCTCTGCCTTTTCTGGGCCGCGGTACAAATACTTGAACTCTGGGCGTTCCTTTACGAGTGGCACATTATCATCCTTTGGCATCTCGTACGTGAACGGAGACTCAGCAAACATGTCTCGCAGTGGTGTGGTATTGAGGAAGTAGGGATTCTTGCGCGGCGCGCAGTCGGTGCAGGTGTTAAAGATGGGCTCCCACGCAGGAAATATACAGGCTGAAAATAAGCTCCAATTCTCACCTGGGCGGATGCCATAAACGTGGTAATCAAAGCGACGACACCATTTCTTCTTATACTTGGCATATTTTCCCCATAGCCGTTTTTTTTTTTGCTCCAGCTGTTCCTTGTCCTCCATGACGCCGTACTTGCGGCACCCGTAGTCGTTTGGGAGGTGCCCAGTGAGGCGATACATGCTTCAATAGCAGAAGGAAAGGTCTGTGCAAAAAAAAAGGTCAATAGCGTGATGGATAAGCGTGACATGGGCATCATGCGGGCATTCCGTGTGGCCGACTTGGAGCGAATCGAGTAGCTGTAGGCGAACGCCGCGGTAAGGGAGATAGCGTGTTCGTACCACCGCACCGCCTTTACAACGTCAAAGAACCCCAGCATGGTGCCCACCACAGGGAAGGGAGTGCCCATAATGTGGTGTGCTAGGCGGAAGTTGGTGTAGTCCGAGTTGGTAAGAGACTGGTAGACGTTGTCGCGACGTTCTACCGACAGCGTGGATCGCCAGAGCCGAAAGGGCCTCCATGCGAGTAGCTCCTGATCAGAGAGTTCACGCTCCGTGCTGGGGGCACAGTTGGTATGGTCTGTTGCTAAGAAGATGGGCTTGCCGTATTTTACGCCGTCCGGTCCAATTTATTCCGCAGTTGCCATATTCCTGCGTGTGTCGAACCTCCCCCCTCCTGGCAATAGCAGAATACACAGGCAGCTTAGATCTTCCACAAAACAAACAAAAAAAAAGAGCAGCCGTCAAGGCAGCGAGGTCAAAAGAGGCCAACCGAATAAGCAGAGGAGGAAAAAAGTAAACATCGGCAAAGAGAAAAACAAAAGCGGCACAATACGTATGGAAGACGGTGTCATGTCGGAGGAGGCAATATGCACTCACTCACCCCCGTTTTGTCATTGCTGCAACAAAACATCTAATGCCGCTCACCTTTGCCCAGCCTGCAGACTGCGGTGTCGATACCCACACGCACACACGCACAAGCAGAAATGCGACACCGCAGCAGGTAAGCACATAAAGCTACCCAGACCACCACCACCATTACACTTTCTTTCCTTTTTGGCTATTTTTTTTTCTTTTCATCGTCGCACTAATTGTCCCCTTATTCTTAACAAATTCGATCCCGTCAGAAGCCTGAAAGAAACAGAACTATAAACACCCTCCGAATGGAAAAAAAGAGATGAATCATGCAACAACAACAACAATATATATGTATATATATTGTGTAGTTCTGCCGCACCATGATCATCCTCCTTCTCCTTCTATTTCACCCCCATCCCCCACCCCCCATCCGAGGGCCTGTCTAGTGCACCATCATCATGGCACACTCTCCATTCCACACCCGCTGCACATACGCGCTTAGAATCCCATGATGGTTGCCGTACATCAATATCAATATAAATATGCATCTTTCAATCTGTTATGCACGTAGCCTGGGAGCAGGCGATGGCCCAAACAATGGGCAACATTACACGTTCTTGTATCCCACCCACCACGCGTTTTTGTTCTTTTTCGTTTGCTTGCATCAAGGCACATAATATTAGATATATAAAGAGAGAGAAAGAAAGAAAGAGAAAGAGAAAGAGAAAGAGAGAGAAAGAGAAAGCGGAACGACGAGTCCGTGGGCGCAGGCATTAACGCAAGCTTTTTCATCTTCGTGCTCGCCCGCAACGCAGCGGTCCGAGAGACGTGCCGATCCACACATATTACTGCTTTTCTACGTTTATCCTCGCTACACTAGTTGGCCTGGAAGGAGTGCAGGGACGCAAAGGCATCCGTCTGTTCCTCGCTTTTTCTTGCCTGACCCCAGCGCTTTGCTTCAGCCATCACACGCGTGACTCCGGGAATAATCTCCCTGGCGCGCTCCACGTTAAGAAACGCCAGGCGTGTGCGGCGAGCAATAAAGTCCTGCACATGCTCACAATGCTCCCGTTGCGCCGCATAAACAACTTCCGCCTCCACGATGGGTTCTTCCGGGTGCAGTCGCTTTAACGCTTCCGGGTTGCGGCGCACCATCTCAAGTAGGACGTGGTACCGGTCTCCGTACTGGCTCTTCCAGTGTGAATGCACGTCGTCAGGAATGTCGCTAGGCGCAGCTGCGGGGACGGATGCCAAGTTGTGAGCGCCAACCACTTGTATTTCTCCCGTCACACACTGCCGGAACGTAACACGGTCTTTTAACAGCGTGTCCCGCAGCTTATCCACAGCGTCCTGGGAAATTTTGCGATACGTCGTCCACTTTCCCCCGGTAACGCTAATCATTTGATGCTCCTTATCCACGGAGACCATGTGCTCACGCACAATGTTTTGGGTGCTGTCCCCCGATGCATCCTCTGTCACAGCAAGAGGACGAATACCGCACCATGCGGAGAGCACCGCCTCCCGCGGCACTTTTCCAACGTATTCTTCCACACTGTCAATGAGAAAACGCACATCTGCCTCTGGTGCTCGAACGTCTTCCGTGACTTCGCACCTGTTGTCTGTGGTCCCAACTAAGCAGCCACCTAACCAGGAAACGCCAAACACAACACGACCATCACTAGAGGGAAAAACCATTCCCCCCTCCCTCGGACAATATCTGGGCTCAATGACAATGTGCGTTCCGGAGCTTGGCATGATGCGAATCTTGTTTTTATTCGCTACAAGTTTTTGCACCTCTTCACTAAACGGTCCACCTGCATTTAGGACAGTCTTGCTGTACACCGTAAACTTGCGTTGATTCACGCGATCAGTTACAAGGGTCTTCACCACCTGTTCACCGGAACTGTTCTGAACAAGCTCCATTTTTTCCACCTTTGCGTAGTTCACCGTGGCTGCTCCGTGGCTGGCGGCTGTAAGTGCCACAGACAGGCACACACGAGCGTCATCCATCTGCCCATCGTAATACTGAACGGACCCATACAACAACTCTCCATCCTTGTTGGCGTGGAGAAGTTTGGGAAACCGTTTCATTGTCTCGTAGGGGGTAAGAAATCCGGAGTATTTGAGGGTACCGCGTTCCCACATGGCGATCAAATCGTACAGCTTCGCTCCACACCAAAACTTGATGAGGCCAATTGGGTCATAGCAAGGAACAATGGTGGGAATGTCGTGACATAAATGGGGTGCCTGATGAATCATGATGGCGCGCTCCTGCAGTGCCTCCGCCACCAACTTCAGTTGTTGCACGTCGAGGTGAAAGACGGCCTTTTCAAGGTAGCGAATGCCACCATGTATAAGTTTGGTGCTCCGACTGCTCGTTCCGCTCGCGTAATCGTTCATCTCAACAAGGCCCACACTCAGTCCACGAGTCACCGCATCCAGCGCCGAACCCGCACCGACAGATCCACCGCCCACAACAAGTACATCCATAGGCGTTTCAGGGGAAGCGAATGCCTGGAAACGAGTCAGGCACTCTTCACGGGAGGGATTCTCCAGAAATAAAAGGGGAGGTGTCTTGCTGGTGTCAAACTTCCGCTGAGTCCAACTGGGGTTGGTGTAACTGAAACCAATGAGGCCCGCCACCGCCGCTGTGGCTGCCCCTATGCACTTTTTTGCAGCACTTGCCATGAATTTGGTGAGAGGCGAGTCTCAGAGCGGTATTTAGAAAAGGTCGTGTCCTCCGTGTGCGTATGTGTGTGCGTGCAGGGAGATGGGGCAAAAAATAGCAAAAAAAAAACAAATACCGAAAAAAAAAAGCAGTGCAGGAACAACACAAACCTCCAGCAAAAGTGAGCGGTTACTTCTCTTCCTCCGTGCAGGACTCGTATGAGTGCTGGGAAGCAAGATTCTCGAGTTTACATCAACCCAACACACTGCTGCAGTCAGCAACAGTGGATTCAACAAAAAAAGAAAGGCAAATAACAACAACAAAACTAAAACCAAAATAGAAATCAACGCTGCAAGTTGAACCGTGCTTGCATACAACGATAAAGCAACCCGTAAGGGTCAGTGCTGGCGGAGCAATGGAACTCACCCTCGCAGCCAGCTATAACACCAGTCGTGCAGAGTGTGTATGAGGCGCCATTGTCTCTCAAGCTTCAGCTTACCACAAAAGCACATTTTTTTTGTACTCTTTTGTACTCTGACTCGCTTCCTTTTATATTTTTCTTCTTCCTCTGTTGCTTCTCACTCACTCACCCGCTAGCTCCCCAGCTGTGTGCCCTGCAAGTAAAAAAAAAACAGATGTCCCCGCGTTTTCCATAGAGATGCTTTGGACTTTTTTTAAAAAGGATGGAGCTGTCATGCCCAGCGCCTAGAGCGTTTGTACCGCGGCCGCGATGGCATGACCTCTTGAGTCGGTCCGTATGAACTCGCCCTGGCAGCTGAAAGGTGACCTTTTTCCGGCGTCGCATCACTGAAGAAGTCACACGGCGCAAGCGGTGTCGAGCGCCGCGGGGAATATTGACAGCGGGGCGAGACGTGTGCAGCGGCCGCGGCGAACCACGACATCGACCTGTGCACTGTCCTATTCCACGCCGGAGAAGATGTTCCTCCTTCCTCGCAGGCGTCTATCCCCCTAAATTTGCCATAAAAAGAGACGGCTGACACAGGAGAGGGAGAATCGTATATCGCAAGGGAAGGGCCATGTGACGGGGCCTGCACACTGTGGTGTGGTCCCTCCGCCGAAAACTGCAGAGACTGACTTGTCGCAACGGACCCTGACTGAGGTGAGGCAGGAAAAGGCATCGCCGCCTGCGAGTATGAGTCCCGTAGCAGCGGCAAAAAGTGCGCCGTCGTTACACACTGCGTGGCACTACGTGACGGTGTGCGTGGATGATGCTGCGGGAGTGACCCGGCATCGTGAGTCATCGTAGAAAAAAACATGGGGCTCATGTTTACTGCCTGCAGGCGACCCTGCAGCTCCTGCAGCAGCATTACTTGCTTCCCCCGCGCCCGCTCACGCTCCTCCAGGCTCCACGACATCTGCACCACCGAGGCCTCCACCTCACGGAATTGTCGCCTGAAAGAGTTCCAGTAGGAGCGATTCCGTTGCTCCAACGTTCGACGCGCCTTTAGCTCATTGCGTTGAATGGATTCCATCGCAGCAATATACCGGTGCAACGCCATCGCCTCAACTTCGAGCACCACTAGCTGCTGCATCACATGCCGTAGCCGAAAGGCCTGCCAGAGCCTGTTACGTTCCCAACTCTCCATACTTCGAATTCGGCAGCGCTGCCCAAACTCCACGTCACCCATGTCCTCCTGAAGTATTGTGAAAAACAAAACCCCTTCCTGTCGGAGCATACGCTTAAGCTTCTCGAGGTGCACCGTGGCTTCCTGCAGCATAGCCCTTCGTGCCAGCAGCACAACATCAAAAAGTTTCTGGCATTCGAACACAAGCTGCGCCTCATGTGCTTTGCAGAGTTCAAACTGTTTCCTTAGCTCCAAATGCATTGTTTGCTCTGACTGAAGCGCCTCGCGGTAAAGTTGCCGCTTTTCCTCCCTACACTCCTCGTACAACGCCGCAGTTCGCTGACAAAGCAATACATGCTGTTCCTTGCGCCAGCGCGCCTTTGCCTCCCGCAACGCGGCAGAACGCCTCATGTACGCACGGTACGCGCTTGTGAGCAGCAGGGCAAGTCGCCGGCACATTCTT
>NW_021706167.1:0-2492 GCF_003719475.1 Trypanosoma rangeli
AACTGTTTGTTGTTGTTGTATGCTATCAGTCTTTCCCAGCCGCGGCAGAGGCTGTTTGCGGGAGCAGGGTGCAGTCCAAACGATTTGCATAACTCCAGTGAAGTGTCGCTGCCAGGAACGGTGAGGCCTCAAAGAAAAAAAAAAAATTAATAGAGAAGGTGCAACCAGAAAAGTTGTGTGTGTGTGGGTGATTGTTGCGGGGAGCAAACGTACAGAACGGCGTCGTGGGGCTGGTTGTAAGGGTCAAAATAAAAAAAAAAATTACAACAACAAGAAAAAATAATAATTATAATAACGTCAGCGCCCCATCAACAACGAAAGCCATGAAGTGTTGCATACGAGATGTAGAGGATGCTTTGTTGTTGTCGTTGTTTTCGTGGACGCTGAGGCCCACATACCTAGATAGATGTGTGTTGTACACAAACAGAGTGAGAGGGGTGTTATACTTCTTCCATCCTCGTTTTGCCACGTATTCCTTCATCTCCCGCGCAAATATACAGTTGCAGTTCACGTGAGAGAAAAGACCTCTTTTTTGCTTTGTTTTTTTTTTTTTTGGGGGGTTGGTGGGGAGGCGTGCCTGTGTGCTTTGCTCATCTGTCCTCCCTGGAGGAGCCGGGGCCTTGAACAAAACCCGCACCAAGTACTGACATAAACGTGGAAGCAGGCAGCAGACGCATGTGCCCACTCAGTGCACCCGCCGTCAATGTCGGCGCTAACCCCCCTCCCCCATCCCCATCCCCCTCCCCCCTCCCCGTGTGGCCTCTGCATTGTCTCGCGTCATGTGCGCCTCGATTCCATTTGGTGTCTGGCACCCTGACAGATAAGCTGGACACACTACGCACGTGTATCGCCGTCGCAGGTCCTGTCGTTGCTCTCCACCTATGTCTTTTCTTCAAGCCACCACGTTCCGGCACGTATTCTTCGGCGGCAATGCGGTGCACAGCAACAATGCGTAGCGGGATATATCACATCATTACAAATTAAAAATGGGCATCACCGGTATCAAGGAAAGAAAAAAACGAAGGCTGCAGAGGAAAGTGTCGACCTCCCCCACCCCCCTCCTTCCTTCCCCCCGTTTAGAAATTCCACAAAAAAAAAAAGTGTCTTGCTCTGCATTATGTCAGTTTCCGTGTCAACTTGCCTCTCATCGTTTCTTGTTTGATCGCGTGCTTGCTGCTCGGCTTCACCGCGAGAGAAGCTCTGGTTACCTGGGTGAGAATGATGGTTATTTTCAGCTCAGGCTACTTGTCGTGGTCCCAATCGGCCACATCCTCCTGCTCTTTCCTGTCGTGAAACTCCAGTCCGTTGGGCCCAACGTCAGCAGCGGCGTGTCCGTAGCAACTGATTGCCAGTTGTCGGCCGCCGCTGGCGAGCAAAGGAAGTTGCAACGGAAGAGTTCGTGTGAATTCTGTACTTCCGCGGCTTCTTCACACGAGGTTCGTACAACGCCCGCACAGCCTCGTATGGGTATGTCGCAAGGCGGTCCTGCAGTGCAGAGCCCGAGGTTTGCGCCTTGTGACGCACGCTGAACCGCACGACGAGTCGGCAAATCTCATCCACCTGGTAGCGGACGTTTAAGATGTTGTATTCCGGCTCCCCTGTCGCGGCGGCTGCGTCGCTGACGAACGAAGTTCGGAGTTTCTCACGCTTATTGTTGAGCACAACGTCCCAGTCTTTCCCTCGAAACCGCAGTGAGTGCTTTGTCAGCTCATACCCATGTTCATCAATGGTGCGTTCCCGTGTTGGTACCGGCAGGCCGTAAACGGTCCGAGTATTCAGGTTCTCTCCCTCGTCCTGCCCCACAGGCGAGTTTCGCATGGGATTTAAATGCAACACTGTGGTTTACTAGGCGTGTATGCTTACGAGGGTCCCAGTTGGCACCGTGTTGTTTCCACTTTTATTTTTTTCTTTTGATTTTTGCCTGTGAACCTCTGTGAGTTTACCTGTTGGATCTTTTGTCTGTTTGTGTGTGTGTATGTTCGTTTGCACTTTGACTGCGGCTTTGAGCGGAAAGACATTGCCAGCAACACCAACAGCGAGGAAAAAGAAAAAAGAAAAAAAAAAGAGAGAGACAAAGAGAAAGTACATCCATCCGGGCATACGTCTTTACAATACAGGCCAGTGAACGCCGTGCATTACACGCCCCCTTCTCATGCACGTGTAGGCACACACAATGGGGTCTACACGCACGCACGCGTAAGTATACATACATATCTCCAGTTATTTGTCTGAAACTTTATGTATATGCGTGTGGAATTATCCCACCGAGTCATTCATAATCCACCAAAACTTTTCCCTTTGCGTGCCTGCGCCGCTGCTACTGAACAAAGTTTATTTTTTCCTTTCATTTTCTTTCCTTTCCTTTCCTTTCCTCCCCCCACCCACCCAACTACTCCACGCTCAGGCAGACACCCACGCGGGGAAAAATAAATAAATAAAAAGAAAGAAGTAGAGGCACATCTGGACAGATCACATGTTTTTATCTTCCCTCC
>NW_021706167.1:2517-11307 GCF_003719475.1 Trypanosoma rangeli
AGTCATTCATAATCCACCAAAACTTTTCCCTTTGCGTGCCTGCGCCGCTGCTACTGAACAAAGTTTATTTTTTCCTTTCATTTTCTTTCCTTTCCTTTCCTTTCCTCCCCCCACCCACCCAACTACTCCACGCTCAGGCAGACACCCACGCGGGGAAAAATAAATAAATAAAAAGAAAGAAGTAGAGGCACATCTGGACAGATCACATGTTTTTATCTTCCCTCCCCTTCCCTTTCCAAATTTATATGCACGCATCTTCCAAAAACAAAATACCGTCCCAGCTCCCGTGCAACCTCCCCCCCCCCCCACACACACACACCGCGGACAAAGGGCACGTGTATACATACATGCCACGCCACCGGCCGCACCCACGCGCCCTCTCTGCGGTTTCGTCCCCCTCCAGGCAGAAATATAAACGTGATTACACACGGGGCCCACACAACGCACAGCAATTGCACAAATTTAAGTTCCGTAAAAAGAAAGGGGGCAGGAGGCGTGGTGCATTGCCGGGAAGGTGCGGAAGACAGAGAATAAATACAAATAAAAAAAAAAAAAGAATGGAAGGAGGGATTCATATACCGTGAGAAAAGCAAAAAAAAAAAAATAAGTTAGCTGCACAATAAAACAACAACCAGAAAATTAAAAAAAAAAAACAAACAACAACAACAACCAAACAATGTCCTACGAACTATATGTGGCTCCCATTGCAGGGGTGAGAGGCAGACTGTCATTTCCCCCACCAGTAGCTTTGCCTCCAGAAAAACAGCGAACTACGGCTTGTACAGGGCAATGATGTGCGGAAATTTGCACGACTGCAGCATACCGTGTAGATCACTCATATGTTCCTGGACGTTCTTTGGAGCCAATACAAACTTTACAAGAAGCATTCCAGCGAACTCAAAGGTCAAATTCTCAACCTGCCTCGCATCCAGGCCAGTTGCCTCAACGACATCCTGCGTGAAGGACTGTGCAAGCTCACTGCGTTTCTCATTCAAAAGATTCTCCCACCCCCGACCGCGGAAGTGAACTGTGTGCTTCGTCTTCAAGGCGTTTCTGGAGGCCATCGATCCGTCCCTCTCTGACACCGAAGCATGCTTCCCCTTGCGTTGGTGCTCCGTTCCCTCTGGTCTCTTTCCCTCTTCCGGCCAGGGCCCAGGCTTAGGCTTCGTCGCCCCCGTCTGCGGCTCCGCACAGAACGGTTGAGTCGGCAGCGCTGCTGTTAACGTTGCCCCTGTAGGCACAGCAGGGACGGTGTTGTGGTTCGTTTCTGGTGTTGCCTTCGCCCCACGGGGCAACGCATTTGCTCTTGCGCGCAGCTCCTCCGGCATCGCGTGCCAGATGCCCCTGCAAGGATACTCCGTACTGTTCGGTTTCATTTGCTTGGAGTATCTTGCGGTGTCTTAAAGAGATCTATTGGGGGCTTGGCCTGGATGATTCGCTTGCACTGCGCAGGGGATGGAGAGCCCAGGGTAAAAGACAAAGAAGCGAAGTGGAGGCAAGTCCCCATGCGGGAGGCACAGTCTGTGAGGATGGGGGCAGCCACGAGGAAAGGGCGCAAACCCCCAACACGGCTCCGGTGGCAAGTCAGGGAGCAACGCACAGGCATTTTGTGCAATTGGCAAGAGAGTAAAAGACACAAATAGGCGGCCGCGCAGAGGCAGCACGGCACGGAAAAGAAAAAGAAACAAGACCCTGAGAAAACCCAACAACCATCGTCACACTCACGCCCCGGCATTATCCATCCCTCGTCAAACACTACTGCGCCCTCAAGTTTTGGCTTCACGCCTCTTCCACTGCGTGGCAGGCACTCAGGCAGGTGCACGCCCTCCTCTCTATCTATCTCTGCCTTTCTACTGTCACATACGCGCAGAGACAGATATGCATGCGTGTGCGGTGCCTGTCTCAATGCCGCCTTCCCGTGCCCCGAGAGCATTCGTTAAGGTTGCCACTTCCCCTCTCGTCGCCACCGCCACCGCCACCGCGTTCCCACACAAACGAAGCAACAAAAATACGGCAAGCCGACGCTCATGCACAGTCACAGACACACCGTGCCCCGGATAGGAGGGAACGCACGTGTGTGCATACCCACACACCATATGCATTCAACCATAAGCATAGAGGCAGCTGCACATCAAACAAAATATAAAAACAAGCAGAGAAACAATAAAATGACAGGAAAAGAAACTCACCACATTGTACTTCCCTTGGCACTCGGCGTCGTTTAGCTCACGGTGTTCTCTGACGATGCATGGAGGTGAACGATGATGGTGCACAGGAAGGAGTACGACCAAATAATGCTGTGCTGGCGCGCTGTACCTCACACCCATCTTTGCAATGGAGAATACAGATCTGCACAATGAGCATTCTCTCACGCCCCAACCTGACACTCTCAATGCGGCGCCCCCTCTAGTCATCATGCCTCCACCACACCCCCAATGAAGACTGCCATGAATTCGTTGTGGCGAGACGCCAAAACGGATCCCCGCCCAAAGTCGTACAATTGCACGGTGGGCGCTGCGCGGCCCAGGCCTGGCTGCCTTGTTAGACAGGCCATATCCGCCTCGGCCCTCACTGCTGCGCTTCCCAGCAGCTGTCGGCCTTCCACCCGTGTGCTCTGCCCCTGCCTCGCTCCCCGAGTGGCGACGGGCAGTTCACGGCGCCTGACTGGAGGCCACCCCCTGCAGGATCATCTCTCATGATGACTGGCCCTCCAGAGCATTCGGTCAATTGAGAACACGGTGGTGTGGTGGGAAAGTGCAGAGCACAACCAAGACACGCACTGGGCGCTGCTGCCGCTCCCAATCGAGCAGGCTGCGTTACGGGAACCCCCGCCCGCTCGCAAACATGCCCACAAAGCGTCTTCCTCGACACACCCCTCACAACGACTGTGCGACGCACACACACACACACACAGTTGGTGTGTGTCTGCCCGTGTATTTCCACAGGTGCAATGACGAGAGCAGCAAAATTAAAAAGCGTCATCCAGGCAGAGTGCACTCCATTTTAACTTGACGCAGTAAGCACAGAGTGAAGGGACGGGGAGAACCGCGGGCCGTTCGACTCTACCTATCCATTGCATAATGCAACAGGCCCGAGCTGCGCAGCAGCGAGGCAAAAAAAACAAAAACAGAAAAAAACAAAACGAGATGCCGAGGGGACATCTTTGAGTTACCACATTCATATCCGCACGGTCAGCTACACCCACCACCAGGAACGCCACCCGACGCCTACGCAAACATACGCATGCAGCGACGACCGGGGCACAAACTACAAACAGCATACAAGCGTGCCTCCAAGCACAGCACACGTACAGAAGCCTCCCCCGTGTAGTAAAAGAGAGAGAGAGCAATAGCGACATCTTCGTTTAGTGGAACTCTTCGAAAGTAGAAAAAGCAACCCCACAACTCCTTCAACAGTATAAGATGCAAAAACAATAAAAAGAACACCATATATATATAAACAATATATATTTATATAAAAAAGAGAAAAAAAAGGGTCTCGCCACGCTGAACAAAAAAAGAAAAAAAGAAGTAATATATGAGGAAGCAAACACGTGTGCAGCACAACAATACGACTGGGAGTAATAATAACAACAATGAAGTCCACATCTGCAAGGTTTTGTTCCGTGCATCCCATTGTAGTGTTCACGTCCACTGGTAAATATGTTACCATCAGTTGTCAGTGTTTTTCTTGCTTTTCTTATCGTTATTTTCCTCCGTGTTGTCATCGTTTTTGCTTTGAAGTCGCCGCTGTTCAAACGGAGGTATTTTGGATGCACCCCCACACCCCACACCCATTTGAAGAGCGAAGAGAAAGAGAGTGCGTGCATGTAGGAAAGGCCCGTGGCCTCCCGCCACTACGCTTTTGGGTGTTAGTTGCATAGGTGCGGGGGAGGGTAACTACGCTGAGGCGTTGTACCACATCATCTTCACGCTTCACTTCGACAAGAAGCGGTGCTCCCGGTAGAGCGCACTGGTGCGGGGGAAGTTGTACGTCTGCAGGGCAACGTGAACGCCCCCGATTGTGTCCAGGTGGTCCTGGGGACGCACCATGAAGGTCACAACAAGCGTGTCCAAAACGGCGAAGGTTATGTTCTCAATCCGCTTCATGTCCAGCCCACTCGCGTCGACGATGTCCTCGACGACGGCCGCCTCCAGCGCGGCACGGTGCTTCTTCAGCACCGACGACCACTTGCTGCCGCGAAAGTGGAGCGAGTGCTTCGTCCTCCAGCCCTTTGTGGCATTCACCGACGAGGATCTCTGCACCATCACCACATCGCCGTCCTCACGCGTGTCCTTAAAGGCCACCATCTCTGTCTCCATTGACCCTTGCCTCGGCGCGGAGACCTCCGACATTGCCCCGTACTTGCCGTTGGGTGGCACATTCAGAGGCCCCGCCGCCCACGCACTCTCCGCATGCAGGCGCCTCTGTGAGACGCCGTTCTCGCAGGCCGCGTGTACGCGCTCACGCACCTCCCCGGGCATTCGGTGCCAAACATAACCTGGGCGACCTTCGCGAAGAGTAGTCATTTACTTACCGCCTCGCCGCTTGATTTCCGCAACTCTTTTGAAGCTCGTCGCAAAAAGAAAAAAGAAAAACAAAACAAAGCTGCCGTGTTCTTCACTCTTCGCTGGGGCGTGGGAGGCTTGTGCGTAAAAATGTTACTCCTTGCTGGGGGCAGATATTTTGTGTCCGGTGACGGTGAAGGCTACACACCCGTGTAGAGCGTCGAGCGAGGCCAAAGGAACCGTTCAGCAATGAAAGAAACATATGGGAGGAAGAGGAGGAGACGATGGCCCAAACACACAGAAACGCACATACATGCATGCACAATGGCACACACACACACACACAACTGCACACCGGCCAATAAACAAAGCGTCAAACACAATGTCGGAGGACCATCTGTGATAACGCAGGCGCTGACAGCATGCGTCTTTGCATTCTTCCCTTTTTGCCTCCCACCACCCCCACCCCCTCCCACACCGGTAAACCCTCCCTCGCACGAACGCGGGGATCCTAAATGACCCCGAAGCGTCATTGCTTATCATCTTTTGCTGACGCCATGGCTATTGACGATGACAGCGATAAAAGCCGTTCAAGTCTCTTCCACTTCCTCGTGCTTTATTCGTCGCCGCCGAGTCCCTTTCTCCCTTGCATCCATCCAGTCTTTTTTTTTCTTATTTCGTCCCCACTCTTCTGTGTTATTTTCAGTCGTTTTCTTTCCCTCACTCCCCAGGCGCGCAGCCCCCCCGCCGTCAACGCCGAACCGTCATCGGTCGCTGTGGCATGTCCCTTTCAAGCACCTCCCGGCTAGGGACCGCTGCCACGCTCTCATCTAGCATGGTCGCAATGTTTGCCACCTTCACGTTTGCCGCCCTCTCACCGGGTTGCAGCTCTCCGCCCCTCTCACGCTGCTTCTGCGCCTTTTCTCGTTCATAGTCCATCATGCGGCGCAGCAGTTTGCTGTAGCTCTCAAACCACTGAAACTCCTTTGTGGTGTAGTCGCAGAATTTACCCTCGGGGTCCATGAGGTACATGATGATGGAGTGATCCACGAGGTAGTCGTCCTCGCTCATAGCCTCCTCGTCAGGGATGGCGAAGTACACCCGGTACTCGCGCGCAGCCGCCTCCACCTCCTCTTGCGTCCCGACAAGGCCGAGAATGCGTGGGCTAAAGTCGGCCAGGTACTCGCGTATCTTCTCCGGCGTGTCCCGGTGCGGGTCAAGGGAGACAAAGATTGGCTGCCAGTAGTCGCGGCCAACCTTCTTGTCCAGGTGCTGCACCACACGGCTCATCTTCGCCATCTCCTCCGGGCAGACGTCCGGGCAATTGGTGAAGCCAAAGTAAATGTACAGCCACTTACCGAGAAAATCCTTGTCGGTGTACCGGCGGCCATCCACACCGACCAGCGAAAAGGGGCCGCCGATGCTCGGCCCCTCCGGACTGTCGAAGGCCTTCACCGCCCGCAGCCTTGGATCGAAGCGCAGCTGCTCCCGCCGCACGCGAATGGAAATGACAACCGTCAGCACCCCAAGCGAAAGAAATAACAGCGCCCATAACATCCAGACGGGGTTGTCGCGCGCGTCGGACAGGCGCTGGCTAATCGACCTAGACGCATTCAGCTCCGCCTCTTCACGCTCAATGTAATCCTGCATGGTAAAGATCTGTGAGTCCTTCGCCTCAGCAACGCGGATATGAATGGGTTTTGACTCATCAACCACGTCGATATCTTTGCCGCGACCGCCTTCGCCACCACCAGCGCCACTCGCTGAGCGCACCCACGCACACACCGCGGCGCCGTCGCGGCGACGCCACACCGCTGTCAACGTCACTCTCATCCCTGCTCGCGTGCCGCAGCCGGGCACCCACAACCGATAGTACGCCCGTTGCGAGCACTGCAGTGGTGTGGTAGTAACGCCGCATAGGGTGCGGCTCGCAGCAGGCAGCCAACACCGCATCCTAAGTCTCTTATATGCTTTGTATCCCTGATTTCCTTTGCCGCGTGCAGACAAAACAGTTCCAGGCACCCTTCACGCCCAAAGACACACAGACACACAGCCGTCCACTTCCTACTATGCCTCCCTGCAGTCGCCTGAGCGACGACACCCAATCGAAGTAGATTCTAGCTGACGGCGTGCCGCGATGCCAATACGGAAACTGGCGACAACTCTGCGCATCCCGCGTGTAAAAGACAAGGGGAGGGTGGAAGGAGCGCAAAGAAAGCAACAGAAAAACAAAATGTAAACATGGCCACTTCACACATAGACCAGTGGAGCACAAGAGCGAAACACCGAGGCATACACACACACACACTCGCATGCATACATGGGCCTACAATGGAATACAGCGGCAACCACATTCCCCCACCCCCACCCACCACATCCCTTCCCTTTTTCCTTCTGCATTTTCTAAGCACAATACTAACGAAAGGACCACGGGTAACGTATGCGTGCCTCGTAGAGTAAGCTTTGATAAAATCACACAGACGCTATAAATAACGTCATAGGGGGCGCCAAAGTAGGCCATGGAAACATCATTTGTTTCACTCCATCGTTCGTTATGTCTCATCCGTTTCTTTTCATCTTTACTTTTTGGCGTGTTTGTTTGTTTCGGCTTTGTTTTTATTATTATTATTAGTGGTGAGTGGGGGTGGGGTCTTCCTCATCACCCTCCCCCGTCTCCTTTCGGTCGCTTATAAATGCATCTCTCTCCCCCCCCCCCCCACCCTCCACACTCCACCTTTGCGCTCCTCCAGCAGCCTTGCATGTGTCCCTGCCCGACTGCTAATCCGTCGCTGCAGGAGGGAGGAGGGCGTCCGACTGAAACGCAACCAACGACATGTGAAGTCGGGGGCGAAACCACACATAAACATACAAAAACAAAAACAAAAACAAAACAAAAAACAAGTAAAAAAAGGCTATTGACATCACATCACGTTACTTCCTATTCCCCTTTACCCCTCCTGTATTGTTGTTGTTTTCCTTCCCCTCCTTCATTTTTCCCTTGTTCTTACCATGTTTGCTTTTCCCCCGTCTTGAAGTGTACTGCATTCCTCGTCCCCACCACATCACTCTGCGTCCGTGCGTCTGAATGCACCTTCCCCCCTCCCCACAGGCATCCACTCGCCACCCGGCAGGAGGAGGGGGGCGGGAGGCTCGCATCAACGCAAAGAAATAACATAGACAGGCAGCGAGTGGAAGTATGCGTGGGCGCTGGCAAACCCCGGTAGTCTAACACAATACATACACATGTATATATGAGAGGATCACCAGGCACCGGTGATACTTTCACCTTCTTCAGCGTATCTTCTTGAGCATCCTTATTTTTTTCATCCCTTCGTTTTTTTTGTTTTCTTTCCTTTTCGATGAAGAAGATGGGTGGAGTTTTTTCTTGTCATTTCATTCTTTTGTTTTTGTTTTATTTTTTTTAATTTTTTTTTATTTTTATTTTTTTTTTCCTCACCACATCCCATGCCTTGTTCCTTGGCTGCGTTGCGTGGATGTGAGCCTTCATGTCTTCTTCCTTCGCCGCAACCTCGCACCTCATTTCTAACACCCCACAATGGGGCGCCGATGAAGCCGAAGCAAGGCAGAGGGCAACGCGGCCCCCACGCACGCATACGTGCACACCGCTGCAGTGGCTACAACTCCCGCTTGTGGCCATCGGGGTGCTCAGCCGCCTTGTGATCGCCCCCGGTCGCCAGTTCAGGCTTTGCCCCGACCTCCAGTAAACCCTGCGCATGATCAACGGCACCGGACGCAACTGCGGCTGGCTCAACCACGGCAACGTCCAGCGCCTCTTCCACGTATTCCTTGGAGGCATGCTCAGCAACGTCCAGCGCCTCTTCCACGTATCCTTGGAGGCATGCTCAGCAACGTCCAGCGCCTCTTCCACGTATTCCTTGGAGGCATGCTCAGCAACGTCCAGCGCCTCTTCCACGTATTCCTTGGAGGCATGCTCAGCAACGTCCAGCGCCTCCTCCACGTATTCCTTGGAGGCATGCTCAGCAACGTCCAGTTCATGTTGTGCATCTTCGTGTGCTTTCGCCGCCGCCTCTGCTGCTTCTTCTGCCTCAGCCTGTTCCGTTATTTGCAACCTACTTGCCTCCAGCAGGGTCTCGAACCCGGCAGGGACCCCCAAGTGTTGAAGAATAGGATAGCCGTAGCGCGCCTCGGGACCGTATTCGTTGCGTACTGTTGCAATCTCCACTTTTGGGCGTCGGTAGTTCTCATCGTCGGTTTCACCCTCTTCACTGTCGTCAGCAAAGTCCTCGAGTTTCTCCAGCAA
>NW_021706167.1:11332-14520 GCF_003719475.1 Trypanosoma rangeli
CCAGTTCATGTTGTGCATCTTCGTGTGCTTTCGCCGCCGCCTCTGCTGCTTCTTCTGCCTCAGCCTGTTCCGTTATTTGCAACCTACTTGCCTCCAGCAGGGTCTCGAACCCGGCAGGGACTCCCAAGTGTTGAAGAATAGGATAGCCGTAGCGCGCCTCGGGACCATATTCGTTGCGTACTGTTGCAATCTCCACTTTTGGGCGTCGGTAGTTCTCATCGTCGGTTTCACCCTCTTCACTGTCGTCAGCAAAGTCCTCGAGTTTCTCCAGCAAGCCGGCACCTGCGAAGTTCTCGGCAAGGCGAGCCCTACGCACCACCTCTTCGTACGCCAACCTCTGCGACAACGTGTTGAGTGGGTAGGACCTCTCTGCCGTCACACTTTCGTAGTACCTGAGGAACTCTTCAAAGTCCGCTTCCTCTGCAAGAGCTTGCAACTGTTCCGCCGTCACGTCGCGGCCGTGCCTCACGGTGAAAGTCACTCGCAGCGGCGCAATGGTGAAGTAAAAGTTACTCATGTTCTCCGTAGGCAGCCCCAGGGCGCAGGAGAGATCCTTGCAAAGCGCCTCCTCCATCTTCGCACGGTGTTCCGCGCTGTCAAGGAGGGTTCCCCACGCGTCTCCGGAAAAGGTGAGATGCAGCTCCGAGTGCACCAGGTCCTTCGCCCGGCGGTTCTCCAGGAAGAGTTTGTCGCGTCCCTGAGCCTCAAGCTGGCGAATGCGCCACTGCGTCATCTCGTGGTGTCGCAGTGCATGCGTGAGGGCAGCGTCAAGTTGCCGCATCTCCTCCTCGTCTTCCTCGGTGAACTCATCCTTGCAACGCAGCTCCTCCATGCTGGCCCGCAACTCGCGTATGTCCTCCTCCTCCCTCTCGCTCAGGAGGTAGAGCGCCTCCAGCTCCTCCAAGTCGTGCACGTCGTTTGCGCGACGCACAACGTCCCGCAGCTGTGCAATCTCCTCCGGTGTGAGACGCACAAACACGGCGCTGTCGTCGTTCTCCTCGTGCTCCTCAGCCTTGGCTCCAAGGACAAGCAAGACGCTGCTGCGTAAAAGCAACTCCGTCACCGCACGGCCGTTAGCCATGCGCTTGTAGAAAACCGAGTCGTTGGAGGCCGCGGCATCCTTTAGTAGTAAGGTGGCCAGTGGTGTGCCGCCGCAGATGGCAAGCTTCTTCTCCAGCAGTTTTTCCTGTATAGCAGAGATGTTTTCACGCATGCTATTGACCTCTTGCAGAAGTCTTGCTTGTTCCTGATGCTCCTCAAAGAATTCATCCACAATGCGTTCCTCCGCCTCGCGTGCATCCGAACAGGTGACCTGCGCCAGTAACCAATCCAGCACAGCCGCCTCAAGCTGTGTTCCGTTTTTGGCTTCCGCCTGGCGCTGCGATTGTTGTGACCTTTCGCGGTGTGCAGAAACGGCGCCAATGCTGCTGCCCCGCAGATCAGGCCGGAAAGCCCCAATTTCCTTCATAATCTTCTTCCGGCATGCCTTTGGCAACGGGGTGACGCTGCAATCAACGCCCATGAGACGATCCATGAAGTCCGGCTGCCGCATCACGTCCTGCATCACCTCCCAGCTCTTGGCGCGATCCTCCCGTAGCACCAACATGATGGCACGGCCCAGGGACACGAGAGAGTCCATCGGGCGACCGGGAGCACGCATTTCACGCCACTGCCGCGGTGGGACGCGAGTAATCGCGTCCCGTGTCGCGTCAAGCGCCATCATCGTTTCCCGCGTGTGGTTTGACGCCGCTGCCTGATGCTGATGCGTGGCCTCCCGCATCGCAAATAGTCTCTCGGACACCCTGTCCTCCTCCTCCAACGCCTGCTGGAGCTGGTGGTCCAACTCCAGTTTTTTCTCCCAGAGGGCCAGCCTGCCGGTTTTTGTGGCCATCTCCTGCAGCTTTTCGTCCATGAGAGCCGAGGACTGGGGCGTGTGCTCGCTGCGGTCGAAGAACTCCACCCGCACACGGCTCGGTGTGGGGAAGCCAATCACCTTCCCAATGGTGTTGTTCCACTCCAAGTCGGCGCCGACACGCTCAAAGCAGACAAAGTCATCCAACTCCATCGTCGGTTCTGTATTTGCAGTCGCCATCTTTTTTCCCTTAAGTTGATGTTTTTACGCCTTTTCCTTTCGCTTCCCTGCTTCTGCCGTTGCACTCCCTCACCTTCTTACCAGTTGCTACGCCCGTTTCTACGCCTTTTGTATGGGTGTGGAGCCGTCACTGTTGTGCTGATTTGCTTACACTTCTGCCCAGCGGGCAGTTTTTCCCCACACCCGCATACACGCAAAAAAAAAAAGGCAGCGAAAAAAGAAAACTGTGTGAAAGTAAAAGCGAACAACAACAGCAAGCCCCTCCCACCAACACCACAGAGCCGCGGACACACGCACACTCACAAAAAACCACAACGACAAAAACAAAAACAAAATACTCAACGGGGGAATCATCCCACCAACATTTCATTAAAAAAACTGCAAAGTAACGTCCAATGAAGCAAAAAAAAAAAAAAAAAATATGGGCCCATCACACACAAAAAAAAAAAAATCTTTCACGTCCTCTTCACTCCACTACATAAACTAACACAACGGGTCAAGCCGATCCATATACTCATCCCGCTCACGTCTCGCGCAACAAAGAGCATTACGTAAATACGTTGCCGAATCCAACTCCACTTCTACTTCCTCAGCAGCAAACAGTTTTCCGTTCAAACCAACTAAACAATCCAACGGCCGCGTGTCGTACAGTGCCCACAGTGTCTTGTACTGGCACTGCGCCAGCATCCCGTCCACCTGGCTGTCGCTCAGCTTTGACGAGTGACGTACCGTGACGAACACGACGAGGCTCTGCGGCACAACGTCAAGCCTACCTCCACCACGTCCTCGCGCCCCACTCCGAGCGCCCGCGCCGTCTCGATGGCCGCCGCCTCCTTCACCTCCGCGTCCCGCCGCTCCAGCACGTAGTCCCAGTCCTCGCCCTCGAACCCAAGCTTGTGCGTGGTCACGACCTTCTCCTCCATGCCAAGAAGCACCTCCTGATACACTGCCCAAACAGCCTTGTATTTGCATACATCCATCGCCGCTGTACCATCCTGCTCCGTCAGCGACGCCGGGCGCCTCAGCTCAAATTCAACAAGCAAGCCATCAGCCTCGGGCTTTAGAACTACACCACGCACGCGGCCCTCATCCACCC
>NW_021706169.1:0-14463 GCF_003719475.1 Trypanosoma rangeli
CAGAGATGAGACAAGAAGAGAGAGAAAAAAGAGATGAGCGTGGAAGACATGAGGCACGCGGCGGAGTTGAGTAGTGACGGAGAGAAGAGAGAGGGCAGCCACGCGCGAAACACTGCCGCCGTTCACGCAAAGGGAAAGAGAATGGAAAAGTAAGAGGAATAAACGTGTGTGTGTGTGTGTATATATCAAAAGGGGGAACGACACCTTTCTCCCCAACATCATCAAACAAACAAACAAACAAAAAATAAACAAGAAACAAGAAACAAGTAGGAAGAAACAACTACTACAAAAGGGCTCGCTTTGGAGCCGTATCGCTTGTTTTCCTTCTATTTCCTGTTTTTGTTGTTGTTGTTGTTTTTTTTTTTTTATTCTACACCGAGCTCTCCCGCTGTATCGTAATGTGGGCACACTTATGCGTCTCCCTCACGTGGAAGAAGAGTTATGTCTTCTCTCTCGCTGCTTGCTTGCTTTTTTGTGGGTTGCGCCAGCAGTTGTTAGTTAACTATAAGGGTCTCGCTTTTACTTTAGCTGTAAACAAAGCAAGCACCTACTCATAGCATGTACACATGGCATATGTACAGAAGTACACACACACATAAGTGCGTGTCTCTCTCTCTCTCTCTCTCTCTGTGTGTGTGTGTGATGGGGGGAAAACGGTAAAAAACGTGTATGCATAAATATTCAGAAATACATTAAAAACAGGTGGTGAAAAGAGGCCGGAGAGTGCGAGATGTGATGCAGGATGTGAGGGGGAGTGAGCGCCGTGGAAAATAAAGATAAAACGTGAAAAATACGGAAAAGTAAAAAACAAAAACAAAAACACACACGCAAAGGGAACAAAAGATCAAAAAAAGAGAGCAAAGATGAAACATCTCCCACGAAGTTTAACTCGCCGCAACACAGGCATGCACGCAGAGAGAGAACAAGAAAGAAAGAAAGAAAGAGACGGGAAGGTGGAAGAAAAAAACGCATGGCAGGACAAAAACAACCATAAGACGAAAAAAAAAGACAAAAAAAAAAGAATCCGCCCACAAGCATATACGTATATTTACAAAGAGAGAGTGAAGGGGATGCACACATACGCACATACGAAGCTGTACCGGGTGCTTTCCTGCAAACGAGGGGGCAACGCAGATGAGTCTGCCTGGCTACCACCACCATCACCACCCCGCCGTGACCACACGCCTACGCATCCCGCTTCCTCATCCTTCGCATGTTTTACTTTTCTACTGCCGCCGCTGCCTTTGTTGTTGTGGTTGGTGCCGTTTGTCGTCCCCCCGTCACTCCCTTCGTCCTGAAGCTGCGACCCCCCACCCACCCACCCACCCCACCCCACCCCACCCCCATCGGCGACTCTGCTGCGGGGAAAGGCAAGCGTGCGGGGCGGCGCCGGGCATTCAACAGAAAGAGACAAACCGCTACAATAATTTGTTGAACATTTTATTATTCATGTATTATTTTTATGCATTAGAGGCAACACCCGCCCCCGCTGACGCTGACGGAGTGGAGGAAGATGCGTTGAGAAACCAATACAACAAAGGCGGCGACGCACTGACGATAGACCTTTGAAGAAGCCGATGTTGATGACGACGCCCACACGCATATACGCACGTACACACACACACAACGAAAAGAAAAAAAAATCACATCAAATCAGTGGCAGAAAAAGGTAAGGCAAATAAATGCTCCCGGCGGCAAGAAGAAGACCGGGCGGAGAGAAGTCCCGTGGGTCTCGCAACGACACAGAGCCATGCATGGACGCACATACACAACGCCGTATCTCAAGTAATCTCATGTGAGTAACGCGATCAGCAGAATACGAAAAACAACAAACGTGCGCATCTGCGTGGATGTCCTTAAGGGAGGGTCAGTGTGCAGCTGCGTCTGTGCCTGTCTCGCCTCTCACCACACACCAGCAACGAAGGAAAACCCAACAGTGTTGCCAGTTTGACCGTCTTGCCCTGCACATACACACGCAGATGCACACGCCTCGAGGTGTAAACAGGCAGCTACAGCTATTCGTGCATACCGCTGCTGCAAAGACCTCCGTCTCCTCTCACGCCGCAGTTTTGATTTGTAGGGGAAGAAGCGAAAACAGGGTAACGTCAGCAGGCCAACGAGACAAAACGACCCAAAATGCAGCGTACAAGAAGAAAGACTCGCACCGCACTCAAACAGGAACAATAAAGACAAAAAAGAGGGAAACAGTGGGAAAAATGGGACGAAAGGGTGAGAAAGTGAGTACACAAAAAAAAAAAAAATGCGGTGACGTCAACGCGGAGATGCCACGTATACAGACACACACATACATTGAAGCAAATTCTCACCTTTTTTTTTCCTTCTCTTTTGTTCCGGGGCGCGGGTGGTGGCTGTTGGGACCACCACACCCGCCGGAGCCCCCCCGCGCGGAGGGAGTTCGTGCTATCAGTGGAGTACGCGGACTGCTGTGGGGGAGAGAGAGAGAGAGGAAGAAGGCAAATCAAACATGACACGAAAACTGCATGCACGCTGCTCTTCAACATGGTATTTTCTTCGATTTGCGTTTTCTTCTGCGTATTATCATCACTATTATTATTGCTTGTTTGCTTGCATTGGCGGGGCGTCGCTGCTCGCTCCCGAGTGCTGCGCCGTGACATGCAACGTGGCGTCCCTGAAAAGAAAGGCGCAAAGCACCTCCTGAGCGAGGCCATGAAGACATAAACAACACGCACGCACATCAATCAAACTTTTGCTTTTAATTTATTTACCCCCTCGTCAGCTGGCCCTCCCCCGCCGCTTCTCACCTCCTCTGCACGGGCACACACACACACCACAACATTTAATTAACCCCGTTGTTTCACCCGTCTCCAAGGCCGTTGTTCCTTGCTTGCTTATTGGCTGCTGTTTTCATTGCCTTCCCTCCCGAGACCTTCCTTCCGTATTTGTCCCGCTTATTTTGCTGCTTCATATGGATGCTCATGTCCGCGTGCATGCACAGCCCCTTCGCTCCCTCCCCTCCGCAGCCCGCATCGTCACACGCCCCAACGCGCAGCTCGTGCCACCGCCAAAAGGCAGAGACGTGCAAAAAAGACGGGCAAAGGCAGAATAACGACAGCACAAAGAAAAACATCGTGAGTTTCCCCATCCACCCCTCCCTCCCTCTCTCTCTTTCCTTCTCTCTCTCTCTCTTTCTCTCTTATCAATCTCTCTTTCTCAATCTCTCTCTATCTCTCTCTCACGGGAACAAGAAAACTACCATGCCCAACCCACACAGAATCATAAATACAAACACGGTCATGTGCAAAACCTGCTTCTGTGGCAAGGAGCCAGCGGGAATAGGAAGAGACTTCCTTGCCCTTTCAACACCGCCGTTTCTGCGTCTCTTCGACAGCAGACTAAGTAGCGGTGCTGACTCCTGCGAGGTCGTCGACTGTGGACGCCGCACACTCGGTGCGCCAACGTTTTTGCGTCTTTTTGTTCTTGCGGTGGATGCCACCAAGGACGCGGAAGAGGTGCGGGTGGTGGCCGCTCTCTCCGTACGTTCATGCCATCTTGCCTCTACCCCACCGCTCTGCCCCTCAAGCTCCACAGCTGCCACCTCCGCACCCGTCGCAGTCGCATCTCTCAAGGTTCCCTCCTCAGCTGAAGGTGTCCCCCTCATCTCGCTTGCCTCTTCTTCTTCTTCTTCCTCTTCCACTCCCCCCGCCTCGCTCGCTGCATTGCTTGTTCCGCTAATTGCCTCCCGTGCGATCTCCGAGGATACAATGTAGTCAATTTCCAGGCCAGAGCGTGCCTTCTTCTCTGCCTTCACAAGGTTTGTGCGGGCCTCCAGGCAGGGAGCCAGTACCCCTTGACACAGCTGGCAAGTGAAGCACAGATCCGTGACCCGTTGGCGCCCCCATGCAACCGCTGCCCGCAGCTTTGCAAGCGTGTCGTCTATGAGTTGGCGTACCTCCGCAAGCGCTGACGAGGAGCCCCGCAGCACAACGCCGGTGCCGTCATTGTCGTCTTTGTTCTTGTCGAGCGCTCTTTTGCTCGCTGTATTGGTGGCCCTGTGAGCTTCCAGCGCAAGACCTCTCGCTCCACCGAGAAAGAGGAAAGCGCCGTTCTTTCGCTTCCGTGCATGCTTTGTGGCTGCGACGCCGCTTCGAATTTGCTTTCCGTCGTTACTGACGCTTACAATTGTCACCGGCTCGGCACGCAAACGTTCTTCAAGTGCTTGAATCTCCTCTGCCGCCCCCTTGACGCAGTCGTCAAAGGTGGCGTAGCTGCTGCTGCCCCTGCACCCACAGTTTGTCAGAGTTTCTATGGCCTGCTGAAGTATCGCGTCTTCGCTCTCGCCCCCTGCGGTTGTCCCGAGAAATGCAGAAAGAAATGCTAAAGCCCCTGTTTCGTCCTCACCGTCGCGTCTGCTGCCTCCCCGATTCCTCCTGCGCTGTGGCGGTATATCCGTCCCGGATACAAACTGAAGCAGCAGAGAATATAACTGGCATTGAAGCCCCTGATGCAGCTCCATGCCTTGCCGCCCGCACTCCAAGAGTTCCTGCATTAATGATAGAATGGTCTGCTTGGTCTCATCAAGGAAGAATTCCTCTTCCTCCTCCTCCTCCTCCTCCTCCCCTCCCTCCGCGGAGGGCTCTGCCACCACCTCCTCGCCAGCCTTTTCAGAAGAGCTTGAGATGGGGTAACCGTCTTTGTTATTATCCTGCACTAAGGAGTTTCTGCCGTTGCAGCTAAGCTCCTCACTCACGCTGCGGCTGTCCTCGTCCTTGACGCTCCCAAAATTTTGACTGTCTACGGCGTGGAACTCGTGAGAGGTTAAGGACCGTGTGAGCATGCAGTAGGGGTTATGCTGCGTCTTCACCTTGCCCGTTGTCGGTCCCGTTGCCACGCACGGTGAGAGGGGCTTCGGTGACGGCAGCAATAGCTCCCACGTCTCCTGCATCTGTTCCCCCGCCTTAAATACCACCTCGCCGGTGCGTTGCGACCAGGCGCAAATACGACCGTCTGCGCCTACCTCGCCCACCTCTATCATGCTTGCCCCCTGCACAGCAAACCGCACCGGCAGAAGTGATGCCAGCGCCTTATACGCCAATATGTCTGAATTCCAGCGCGGTGTATCACCTGTGCGGGCACGCGTGGCGCGCACAACTGTATGTATCAAAATTGTAACGTTCCTTCCCCTCACCTCATCCTCTTCAGCGGTTTTGCCTTCCTCTCCTGCCACAACGCCAAGCGGGGCTTCATTGTCCTCTATCCCCACCTTAAACACAATGGACGTGGGGGGCTCCAAGGCAGTCCCCAAAGGCAACAGAAAATGATGCACGGGTGTAAAGCCCCTCTTGATGCATCCGCAGGCGCAACAAAGCATCTCCTCATCCACGCATTCGTCTCCCAGAGAGGGAAAAGAGTTTACGCGTTGCAGTACATCATCACTGGTGGATATGAGAACAGAACACCCAGCATCAGACATCAGCTTCAAGCATGCGTCGTGAATGAGTTTGCGCAGTAGACGCGCGCACATACGACGAGACCGCAAAAACTCCCCCAGTGCAGCATGAAGATCAGTAGACTCTACCTGCTCTTCACCGTTAGTACGTTCTGGCAAGGGCGTATAGACAATATGAATCGGAATGTGTGCACGCACCTCATGATAAACGCCATTGCAGCAGTGACCTTTTGAAAAGGGCATAATACAATGTGACAGGTTGGTTGGAAAGAAACTGACACTTACGCCCTTGCGCGCGGTGGGAGAAACAAGGCTGGCGCTTATTTGGCTCCATGTATGCAGAATAGACGCAAAGTGGTTAACTCTAAGGGCATGCCAACCCGTTGTGGCGTCTGAGGAGGGAGCGGAGGCAAAGATCCACTCAAATGGGCAGAGAAGCCTAGATTTCGTGAGGATGCTGACCTGAGTGCCACGTGAGGATACCCCTTCCCCCAATGTTTTGTTGACGCCAGACCCATACGGAGTGGTTCCATACACATGGCTTATAAACTCCTCCAGAGACAAATCATCCACGAAGGACGCAGAGGCGTCATTGCCTTCCTTGTCGTCCTTCGTCGCACCTGCATCCCCCCCACGGTCCCAGAAAAAGAGAAGCATCGATGTCAAGGAACTGGGTGTCGCCATGTGCTTGCCACGTTACTCACCGATATTGATCTTGTTGTTGTCCCTTTTTGTATTTTACGTATGCGGGAGTGCCCTGTTTCCTCTTTCCCCCCTCACCGTTGTGACGGTTGCTTTCGTGTCGCCGCGCTCCAATTGGAAACGCAAGCAGTGAAAGATGAAGAGGTGACTAAAGGAAAAAAGCGGAAAAAAAGTCCCTTTCACCCCTTGCCGTCAGCCCACTAATCTTACGCTTTAAATACCACGATTCTTCAGAGTGTTTGCTATGCTTCTGCTACTATTCTTCCTTCCTACGCACAAAGGTGTATATATATATGTGTATGTATGTGTTTGAGCACCGATGTATCCACGTGCCTTCTTCCTTCCTTTGGAGGAGGCGACGCCAAACGAAACTATCCCCTTATCCCCCCGCTGGGTCCCGTGTTAATTGGCTCTTCTGCCGTTGATGTCGCTGCACTTCCCCTGCCGTGTGCAGCCGTCAAAAATTCGGCACTCCACGTGCGCGTAGGGGAGGGAGATGAGGGGTTTGCGCAAGCGTAAACTGCGCGACCGTCGCCACCACAACCGGCACGCGGTGTTGCTTGTCTGAGGACAATGGGGGTCCTCCTCTTGCCTGTGTTCCCGCCCGCACGTCACCCGGTCTCCGTCTCGCCCGGGGTGTCCGTTTGTCTCGCACAATCGGCCCGCGTTGCAGATGCCAGTATGAGTAGGGGGAAGCAGTCAGTCAGTCACAGAACAAAAAAAAAAAAGAAACAAGCCTGTGCGCCGCTTCTGGCCCAAAGTGAAGCAGGTAACAGAAGAAAAAGCAGAAAGAAATAAGAAAGGGGAAAAAAAAACTACAAATAAGAACAAAAAAAAAACACATTGAAAGCTGCGCTCAAAGCGCAAGAAAAGAGGAAGGGAAAAAGACAGCGCGTGAAGCGCAGTGTGAACCTGGCCGGGGGGGGGCAACAGAGAAGTCAACGGAATTACGAGCATCTCTCGCCCTGCGACTCCCTTTCCTCCTCCGCGGATCATCGCCTAACACCCAGCACCTCCAGTAGCAGCGGCGGTTTGCCAGGGGAATGCGGCGTCATACGTCACACACCCTCCGCTGCCACGTGCGGGGTCGTCTATGGTATCTTTCTCCGCACCTTCCTTTTTTTTACCTTCCTTTTTCTTCTTGACTTTCACAGTCTCTTTCTCTCTCTCTCTTCAATTTCTTTCCTTTTTCTGCCTCCAGACGCGTCACTAGTAAAGGCGGGGAGCCAGCAGCCTGTTCTTCTCCACCACGCCCATCATGCCGCCCACCCAAACCTGCCGATCCTCCTCCGTTAGGAATGACACGGCCACATCGCGGCTTTCAAACTGAAAGACAACGCACATGCCTCGCGCGACAGGACGCTGACTGTGGTCGACAACGATCCCTTTTTTGCGCCGAAACAGTTTGAGAAACTGGCCGCTGGTATCTGCAAGAAGGATATGCACACCGAGGAGACTAAGCAGGTTTAACACCGTGACGGGTTTTTTATCCTTCGCGGTGGAGTACCACACCAAGTGCGGCGTAAGCACCTCCTTCCCGCGATACTCCCCAAGATAATCCTCCACACGAAAGAAACGCATGTGCGGGCGCCCATCTTCCACGTGTTTGCAGAGTGTCGAACCACGGCGTAGAAGTGGCATAAGCTCCTTCAGTGGCCGCTTAATGATGCCGCTGCCGGGTTCGTGCGGGGGCTCCATAGAAAGCAGAGTACCCCCACTCAGGGCACTGGCGTTGGCGCCCTCAGACGTCAGGTACTCCAGCGGTGTACGGGACTGCAGTGGTGGATGAGAACGACCGGATGGCGTTCCAGCGGCAACCCCGCCACCGCTGGCCACTGCCGCATGGGGCCGCCATACCTGCTGTGGAGGTGTTTGTCTGGATGTGGCGCGCTGGATCTGGCTGCTGGACGGTGGCAATGACTGTGGGAGCGGCACAGGTGCCGTCGCCTCCATCCCTTCCTCAGATACTTCTCTTGTTCTTGTTGGCAGTTCACTGTCGCTGAGTGCACCCACCACGCAATCCACCGGAGGATCCTGCTCTGTAAACCCGGCACGACCCACACCCGCCGCATCCCTCGCACGTCGCACGGCGCGGTAGGCATCAACATAGAAGCACTGCACAAGATCCAGCACGTCCTCCGGCGTCATCGTTTCGATGCCGCGAAGAGACTCCTGTGGCTCGAGGGCATAGTTATTTTTCAAGTAAAAAAGCATAGACCGCAAGTTGTCCTCGTGTTTTGGGTACGGAAACACGTCCTGCGGGTGTGTCCTCTCACCGGGCAACTTCCCTGATGATGGCGGTAATCCATTCAACGTGGACTGACGCATTCCAGAGCCCACATACGCTGTGACAGACGCGTTCAACCTATCATCAGGGGAAAGATCACTCCCCAGAGTACGATGCTGACTTACACCGCCTCCCTTGAGTGAGCTAGTGTCACGATTTGTCGGGGGTGCCTTGCCCCCACGCGTGTGACTTCTCTCCTCACCTTCCCCACTCTTCTCGACACCGTCGCCGTAGTATGTGTCGTTCCCTACCAATCCCTCACTGTGGGATGTTCCGTGATTACGGCGGTGAGGGTAGTGATGGTCGTATTGCGATGCATCCGCGTCAAGGACCAACCTGTCTTGCAAGTCGCCGTTAATTCGCCCCAAGTGCCTCACAGCGTCCCGCTGATATCCTGGGTCCGTGCCGCCTGCCTCTCGCCGCCACTCTTTACCAGTTGTCGCGGTATTGCGGCGTGGCGAAGCGCCTTCCCACCCGCCAGTGGACGCGCCCTTCATGGCCACGGCCGCATCCTGACGCTGTTGCTGCTGATGGTGCGGCAGCGGAGGTCGCCCAGAGGGGTCAGAGACAGTGGAGCTGTACTGCAGACGCAGTGGCTCATGAAAGGAGAAGGTTGCATCCCGTGCTGTCTGCTCCCGCGGTGTGCGGTGCTGTTCGGTGTGCAGAAACTCCTCTCCTCGCAGCGGGGAAGATGGATGACGGCTGAGACCGCCGCCATCACCGCTTCCGTGACGAGGCGCACGTGCCGACGTCGGTGTTTGATCATGTGACTTGCCGGGGGAGACCGCTCCTCGCGTGCGCCGTGTCCCCCACTCGCCGTGAACCACGGAGGCCGGCAGCACCCCTGCAGCCACGGCGCTGCCCATTTGAGATGTGGACGATGCGGGACGCTGCCGGGTGTCAGGCGCAGCGTCCCCTAGATAGCGTCGCAGGTAATGGATTGAGTCCTCCACCTCCGCAGAGCGCCCATGCGGTGTGCGATTCCACCGGCTCATTTGCTGCGCGTGAGCACCACACCTCGTCTGGCGACTTCCCCTTCCCAAGACAAACAAAGAAGAAAGAAAGGAATGCAGGGCAAAGGAGCGAGAGAAAGAAAGAAAAAAAAAACGAGCACGTGAGCGACCGTAGAGAAATAAACTTGCACGCAGAGAGAAAGAGGCGCACACCCGCTGCAGACGCCTGAAACGGGGTGCGAGTCAGACAGACAAAGGCATGAGGAGGAAAATCAGTTCAAAAGCCGAGACCAAACAAACAAACAAACAAGAAGGAAAAATAGAAAAAAAGGAGTAAAGCAAACCAGGTACCTTGTCATCATCATCATCAAGAGTAGCAGCAGGAGCAAGAGCAAAAATAAAAATAAAAATACAGAGAGGCACAAAGAGAGAGTGAGAGAAACACAGAGGCATCCACGGTACACCGCACCGGAGCACGCCATCCAGATGCAGGCATGCCTGCGAATGCATCACACATGTGAAAAAAAGCGTCACAGGCCTTCACCGCTCAAACCTTTCTCCAGTCGTCAGCAAACGGATACCGGCGACTAGAGAGAAGCCATAAAAGGTTACTCTCAGCCCTTCTCTCTTCTTCCCACTCCAGCCCTCTCTATCTCAAACAGACACATATGGTTCCTTTCCATTCTGCAGCCCCGACAGGCCCGATGTACGCCGTCGCCTCTGTTCCGTTTTTCTTTCCCGTTATTTTTGTTTTCTTTTTTTATTTGCTTTCTCGTTTCATCCTTTTTATTCTTTCGTTCCTTCTTTCTTGTTGCCGTTTTTCTCGTTTTTTTTTTTGCCTCTGCTTTTTCACTCTTTACCTCTCCCTCTGCTTATTGCTGATGTCGCTGCCGTACCCGCCCACGTGTTCCCCCCTTAGTTTTGCATATAGTACGTGATTGGGCACCATCCACGAAACATCCACTACAAAATTCCCTCTCGTCCCTCGCATAGAGACAAATACCACCAAAACAATAACGAAAAGGAAAGGAGGACAAAAAAAACAAACAAACAAAACACCTATTCTGCCTCCCTCCCACACACACACATACAGACACATACACACACACACACACACACACCGATTGCCAAGACCGTGTGCCGCCCCCTACTTGCGACGCACACAACCGCTCAGCTTGTGACGCTTCCTAGCGTGAATAGCGCCGTTGTGGCCACCATCCTTACCAGGGCAAAGAGGCCCCCGCGGTACAACCCCGCCGGCCCCTCCGTCCGCACAATGTGGCGGACACAATGCATGCTTGAGGAATAACGGAGATCGTCTTCCGTTGCCGCTATCATCATGCGCCGCCTCACAGTATCTATGGGGTGAAGACAGAGTGTTGAGAGCGCCGACACGGTGAGGCCCGTCCCTACTTGGACTGCCACTGTGCCATAGCTGCTATCAGGTGTCTCAGGGAGGACGAACGGCTCCATAACTTTCAAAATACCATTGTGAACAGTTTGATATAGAAGACTACCAAACACGTACAGGCCTAAACCCTTGTAGAGCAGGTGTGGAGTTTCACTCAGTATGGGCTGAGAAAAAAATGCCAAACTGTGGCGGTACTCGTACGAGGCACCACGGAATGGTTTAACGTCGACCGCAAGCCTAAACCGCGCGAAGTCAAGTGGGTAAGAGACCATCGACGCCGCAAGCGCACCAGATATGTGCGCCGCGTAGAGTGAGACGGTATACGTCGACACCGAATAGTGCGGGCAGGCATTAAATACAAAGGATTGCGTGGGGAGTGCGATAAATATCTGTGCAATTGTGATTGGCAGCAAGGAAACCACCTGAATCAAATTACCCCGCCAAAAACTACGGTAGCCCTCAACAGAGGCTAAGTGACGCATACAGTGCCCCGCCCCGCGAAACGATCCATCTAATGTGCCTAGTCGCTGTAGTTCACCTTGGCACTGCAGGATGAACTTTACACGATCAAGAGGGGCAATGATGGTGCGGCCGATGGTGCCGCTCAGCCAGAGTAGCTGTATGTTCTCCACCGAGACGTAGTAGTCCTCCGGCGCTAACGCGCCCCCCGCGGGAAGCGTAGGGCATTCGTCGCATCCCAGCTGCTCCCCTCGCAGCGGAGACGGCGGGTTGGTATCCGCCATGCGTGGGTTGTTCACCTACGGCGCCAAACAACAAAGTGAAGACGACCACGCAGAAAAGAGAGAGGAAGAAGTGGCGCCCGCGCTGTGCCCCTCACGCCCTCCCACTGCTACTGTTGCCCTGTCTGACTTCCTGCTGCCGCCTTGGCACGCCTCCCCCGTCCTCTGCTGTCCGTCCCTCGCCCCGCTTTTGTACTCCCTCAGCAGCCGGCTAGACGCCCGCACACAGACAACCCGGCGCGGTGCGCCCTCCGACACAACCTCTGCCTCCTTCCGTGTTGTGTGTTTTGTTTCCTTCTTTCCCCTCGCCCCCCCTCCCTTCCTCGTGCCTCTCCAACCACGCAGAGAGAACAAACTGCAGGGAGAGAAAATGGCTACGCAACACCACAAATACATGGCAACAAGAATAAAACAAAAACAAAAAGAGAGGAGAGAGTGAAGAGTGGAGAGGGGAGAGCAAGACAACAGACGCGCGGCAGCCATTAAAAACGGCAACACAAGAAGGAGTTACTCTATTCTATTTTGGTAGGAGAAGGGTCCAGAAGCTCCCCCAAAGTTTCTTTACCTCGCTGGTTTCATTGCTTGCGGCCGTTGTGGTCGGCGGACGGCAACGACCGGGCCTGCGTGCACAAGTGGGGCGGACGCCAAATAGCACGCCTGCATGATTCCCCACGTCACCCACTTCGCATCGTTCCGCAGGCACGTAGCAAAAAGCACTGGCGGCAACAGCTGAGGCCCAGCACCCACACACACACACACACACAGAGGGAAAAAAGGGAGGGAGAGAAGGCAAAGCAAGCCGAGCAATGCACCTACCCAAAGTCAGTGAAATGCAATGCACACACAGAAACACCCAACGCATGTATGTCCACTCGCATATTTAAAGAGGCTGTGCGTGGGTGAGCAGGAAACGCTCACAAAAGAGATACCGCTTCAATCATTACATGTTGGGCGCTTCCACTCACATGGGGCTCAACATAAAGGCAATAATAATAGCAGTAATGATACTACTTTTGAACTGAAGGAAAAAAAAACAGTAAAGTTTTTTTTTTTTTAAATAAAATAAAAAAAAAGGAAAAATTGTAGAGAACACAGCCAAGCAAAAACAATACAATTATCCCCCTTTCCTCCACCTCCACCTCCTGCACGCCATACCTGCTCCCGTAGAGGTGCTGCTGCGTTGGGGAAAAGAGAAAGCGGGAAGCACGAAACAAAAAGACAAAAAAGAAGGCGCCTTGCCGGCGTTGCATACAACGCCCTTCACTTGTGCCGCTTCTTGTAAATCATCACAAACACCAGCACTGCCAGCGCCACTACGCATATCCCAAAGAGTGAAAGAAAGCACCGATCACCTGCCAACTGGCGATAGAACCACTTTATCTCACGTGCCGCGCGATCAAGTCCTCCGTGCAGGTTCTGAAGCCCCTCATCCACCTGATACATCTGCTCAGCCTGCTGCTGCAACGTTTTGAGGGTTTCATGGCCTCCTTCCTCTGTAACGTGCTGCAGTCGCTCTGCCCGTTCTAAAGAAATTATCGCGTCCCTCTGCACATTTACGGCAGACTGGAGCACCTGTTTAGAGTCTGTAAAACCCGTCCCATCTGGCCCGCCGGTTCCTATCAACTCCTCCTCTTTCCACTCCGTGTATGTCTTCTCCCGTGGCACCGTGCGCTTTGGATAAATCTGTTGCTTCATCTCACCATCTAAGGAACGCACCCTCCCATCTGCCTCGTGGCAAATTTTCTCGTATTGAGCCCGCGTAGCCGGGTCCTGCGTTCGGCGCACCTCGGCACGCAGGGTACTTATTTTGCCACGAGCCTCTCGCATGATGGGGCGTGCCGCAATTTCCGCGGTTTTCTTCTCCAGCAATGTTTCCGCAATGATCACAGCCTCCGTCGCCTTTGAAAGTTGGGCTAACGCCTCATTGATCTCGTCTGCTAATATGGTGAGAGCACTCTTCATGGTCCCTGCCTCTGCGTACTACTTATTGCCCCTGTAGCCTCCTACGGCAATGCCAGCAGCAGCAGCAGCAGCAGCACCAATGCGTGTGGGGCACAGTTCAGCTGATGTAGTCCTGCGTTTATGCCGCCTTTCCCCTTCCGCCACGCCTCACTCCCCTAATCACCACCTGACAGACGCAACCTTTGGCCTCACTTTACCTCCTTATTTCCCTTCCCTTCGCCTGAGCCCCCCTTTTTCTTCTTTTTCTTCTCCTCCTTGCCTTTAGCTCCGACTTCTTTTCCGCTCCCGCACGAGACCCCTGACACCACGCCGCTGCACACCCAAACGAAAACAAAAAAAAAAGAACCAGAGGGAGAAAGAACCAAACCGAAACAAGCACGCCTCATATTATTGTACTGCAATTGAAGGAGTAAAAGGATCCACCCCTCCCCCCTCCCCCCAGCGTGGAAGTAGGAAACGTGAGGAGGGTAGCACATGTACCAGCACATGCCAATGCCAAATGTTAAACGAAAAACAAAAGCAAAAAGAATGAACAATGGTCATGGCTATCAAAGGAAAAGAAAAAAGAAAAAAAGGTAAACTGCCCAGAGCAAGTATCCTCTTTTTACACGACGGCGGCGGCATCCTTGCCAGCGTTGCGAGCACGCTTCTTGCGGAGTTCGGCACGTGAACGCAGCGAGAGCTGCAGGCCTCCCCACTGGCGACGGATGACGTCGCTGCGGGCCAGGAAGCGTGCGTTCACGGAGCGAACAAGATTCTTCAGAGCAGCCTCGTCCTCGGCGTTCACGTCTGTAATCGCAACGCACGTGGCGGTCTTCTGGCCGATCGCGTCACCGAGGCGCGCCTTGTCCTTCACAATCGCGTACGGGACCTTATTGGCGCGGCACAGCGTGGGCATCCAGAGCACCAGCTCGATGGGGTCCACGTTGTTCGCAATGATCACAAGGCGCGCGGTCTTCTTCTCGATGGTGCGGGTCACC
>NW_021706168.1:0-3314 GCF_003719475.1 Trypanosoma rangeli
CGTACGCAATAATAACAGGGCCCGCCGTAGTACCTGACGAAGTGGCACTACGTGGATCCCCGCAGTCGCCAGACTGCTCTGCGTGGAGGGCATACGCAGGGAGTTGAGGGGTGATGGCACATGCAAAAAAGAGCTGGACTCACCATCTCCCGCAGTGGTATCGCTGCAATCGCAACACAAGCAATCAAGAGATAAATATGCGGGTTCAAGAAGACGCGCCGTCCTCAACAGAGCCCACTCCCTTCACACGTTCTTTCCATGGGCTGCTAATAGAATAACTTCAAGCTTCCTTATTTTTTTTCTTCTTTGTTAGGGAATAGTAACAAAATCAAAACGTGTATGCCATTCCATCTCCTCCACTCCTTATATATATACATATATGTATATATATGCATTGAAGTGTGAATCATTTAAAGGGTGACGAAAAAAGACAAAGTACCACATTTTTTTTTTTAGCTTGGTTTGTTTTCTCTTCTTTGCCTGATTATTTTTGCTTTAGTTTTGCATCCCGTAGGACCCATCTTGCAAAGTGCAACTTCGTTTCCATGATGGCACGAAATACCTGTTCCTCGTTGATTTCATCAAGTTTTCCCAAAAGCTCTGCACACTTTTTTAGGTCCCCCCGTTTAAAGGCCAAACTGGCCTCCTCATAGAACATCCAGGGAGTAATCCACGACAGCGTGCAACCCCGTCCCTTATATTCACGCGCCGCCCGTATGCCTTCTTGAAGAAGACTGCAAACACTCTCCTCCTGGCCAGGCACATGAGAGAGAATCACCGCCTTCATAGCCAACAGTACGGCACTGCGTTGCTTCCACTCGGCACTGCTTGTTATGGAGAAGCTTTGAGTGTAGCTCAAACTCTCAGCACCGCCTCTCGGCGTTTGAGAAGGACTAGACGCCTTGAATCCCAGCTCATCATCAATCATCCTAACAAACACCTCCAGGTAGGAGAGTGGTAGCTGATGCATAATGTCAAAAAGGACAAGTAACTCCAGCATGGGCAACGGCACAACATTTCGAAGCACAACGTTGTTTGAAGGAGAAGATACTGATAGGGTAAGCTTTGCCTTATTTCCTGGGTTGGGATATGGTATACCGGCCTGGCGGAATATATCATTTAACCTGTGTGCAACAAAGGACTCAATTGTAACAGTCCTACCACCCATTACTGTCACCTTGTGGTGTGCGGCACGCCAATAGGCTGCGGTTGCGTTTTCCCTGTAATAAAGCGCCTCAGATTCAGTTACCTCCCCTGTGTTTCTTAACAGCATCTCGTAGGCGCAGCCTTGTGCGTAAGCGTAGAATATCTTTGACCAGGCTGAGTTTGCCTCTAGCGAGGCATAATTTTTAATGCAGTCTTCCCAACGCAATGATGCAGCGTAGTTCCATGTCTGATCGTATACAGCAAAATCCCGTAACTGTGGCATGGATGTCGCAATCTGTCCTCTATCTGCCACTTCAAGGCACTTGGAAAGAAGTGCAATGCTTTCATCCATGTTAAAATGAAGACGACTAATGCGACCCATCAACCACAGGTGAATGAGCGAGTCGGCGGTGAGTTGTCGTTGAATCGCCTCCTTTGCGGTTTCGTTTGCAACAGGCAGTAGCAGTGGAGTAGTCAGGGAACAAAATCCGGAGATAAAACTGTTGACTGCCATAATAAAAAGGCCCGCAAGAGGTGAAATCAACGTTTGACTTCGCCAACACTCAGATATCAGACCCATTCCAAGTTCTCGATCGTGGGTAAAGCCCAAAAAGTTGAGAATACGCAACACACGAGGCGGAAGCATGGAGATAACAACATTAATGCAACCAAAACCAGTCAGTGCATTGTGTACACTGTTTCTATCCAGTCCAATGTCATCGTACGAACTAGCTTTTTTCTCATCCTTCCGTTCGTCCAATTCGTTTGTCAAGGACTTAAATAAAGAATAGCTTTTATTAAGAGCCATACCGCCTTTTACAATACCAGAAATGGAATTATGCTGTAGCAGTAGAATAAAGCCTCTAAGGACAAGGGCATCTGCAAGGATGGCCTTGGCGCGGAACTCGCCCGGCAAAAGTCTCTTTCGTGAACCACTCCTCCGCAAGGTATTCGCCAATTTGTCAAAAAAAGCTTTCTCCGACGAAATCAGCTCCTCCGCAAAGGTAATTGTGTATGACAGTTTCTCCACAGCTATTTCCATGTCGTTTTTTGCCAGTGACAGCATCGCCTTTATTGTGCTGATTACGGACGCCCCAAGCGCATGAAGAGGATCAAACGCCGCATACCTTCCAAAGAGTTTCTCCGAGTCCTGCACCCGATTGTTAAAAAATAAAGATATCCCATACTCCACATCCTTATCACCCTTCACTATCTGTTCTATCGTTGCTTCACGCAATGCCTTCAACCCGCCTTTGGATAGTGAGTGGTGCCGTTTCTTTGATGTGTGAATATCATCCTCGTCTTCGGCAGCCCATTCGAGCGATTCGGCACTACTCAACGTATTCATTCGCTGTTGTCAGTAACAAATAATAATAATAAAACAGACTACGAAACAAACAACCAAAATACAGTAGCACACACATACAAACACATATTCAAAACAAATTCAAAAAAAAAAACCTTACTTCTTGGAAAAGAAATAACGCACCACGCAAAACAGAAAAACTACATACACGCACAGCACATTACACAACACATTTAGTAACAACGATACACAAAAGTGGAAGGAAAAAAAATGTTTATCAACAAATCGTCCTGTAATTCTATAAAATTGTATGCAGAAATAACCCCACTCCAAGCTTTATGCCACCTATTTTGTCATCTCCGCGGTCCACCAATTCCTTCTAACGTTATTTCACAATGCTGCCAATACCGCATGTCTCTTCTTACTTTTCTCCCTTTTCTCTCGCTCACTGGTCAAACTTCATGGCCAATTCGTTGTGGTCTCGCAGCTCGTGACAGTTACACCTGTGGAACACATCCCGCGCACACGCTGCGCCTCACCAGCGGAGGAAAGACCAAACCAGTGCAGTACCGTCGGGGCAACGTCGGCTAGAGTTGCCTCCTCAGCTATGGGACCGAAACGCACAAGCCCTCCTCGCGCATACGCCGCCATCACCAACGGGACCTTTTCCAGACCACCACCACCCGCACCAACCAGCATCAGTAGCCAGCTCTCCTTCGTCGTGCTAGAGCGTTCACTAACGGCAAGCGCAAGCTTCCCCAGCGTGCCGTCCATGATGCTGATGTCACTCATGGAAGCCATGCGTTCCTCGTCCGTTGTGGCCGGGCCACTTAGGACGTTTGCGTGCGCATACAGAAGGTCG
>NW_021706168.1:3339-5032 GCF_003719475.1 Trypanosoma rangeli
TGCCAATACCGCATGTCTCTTCTTACTTTTCTCCCTTTTCTCTCGCTCACTGGTCAAACTTCATGGCCAATTCGTTGTGGTCTCGCAGCTCGTGACAGTTACACCTGTGGAACACATCCCGCGCACACGCTGCGCCTCACCAGCGGAGGAAAGACCAAACCAGTGCAGTACCGTCGGGGCAACGTCGGCTAGAGTTGCCTCCTCAGCTATGGGACCGAAACGCACAAGCCCTCCTCGCGCATACGCCGCCATCACCAACGGGACCTTTTCCAGACCACCACCACCCGCACCAACCAGCATCAGTAGCCAGCTCTCCTTCGTCGTGCTAGAGCGTTCACTAACGGCAAGCGCAAGCTTCCCCAGAGTGCCGTCCATGATGCTGATGTCACTCATGGAAGCCATGCGTTCCTCGTCCGTTGTGGCCGGGCCACTTAGGACGTTTGCGTGCGCATACAGAAGGTCGCCGTCATGCTGCATAAGGTGGCGAAACCCCTCCAGCACATCCTCCTCATAAAGCTGCGCCTTGCCATCGCATGAGATGAGCTTCTCCGCAGCATTGCAGTACGCCGCCTCGGTCGCCGCAGGACACTTCAGGCCGGAGCACTCCGAGTCAAGTAGCCCCACACGCCCACAGTTACCGTCGGACCCCGCCTCCTGGCCCGACCAATACGACGACGACGCCACCACCACGGGCTTCCTCCCGGCCTTCCTCATCCTGGCCAGAAAGCTCGTCGCCCCCACAAGGTTTGTCGCACTCGAGTTCCCCTCGCCTGTAAGAACCGTCACCAGCGACGACGTCAATTCCTTGTTTTTCGCAGTAAGCCGGGAATAGATGCCATCCGCAGCGGAAAGAAGACCGAGGAAGGGAGCCTTATTGCTTGCCATGGCCGCCTCCAACAAACTTGGGGGAAGGTGAGGAACAACCAGCACAATCGCCCGCGGCAGACTTTGGTCCTCGCCCTGCTGTACGGACGAAGTTGCAACGACAACAAGACAGGCAAGCAAAAGAAATATAACAGCAACCACAATAGCTGTTCGGTACGTTGCCCGGGAATTCAGCAGCGCCTTGATCTCCGGTGCATGAACACCGGGCTGCGTCACTGGTTTCACCCTTGATGCCTCTCGCGCCATGACAACTCCTCAATCTTCACTTCTCTCGTGGCTACCGTGCTGGTCTCCAATTTTTCTACTGTAGCTGATTTACAAACCTACTTTTCTATCATTGTTTGGTGGAATCAAATTAACAACAGATGAAGAGAGTTCATAGAAGGAATAACAAAGTAAAAAGTGTCCTTTGTACAATCTCTATCCCTAGTAAAAAAATATATTAAATGACACTGGAACACGCAAGATGAATGCAAAAAAAAGTATCCGTCAATATATGTGCATATAAATACTGGGCGTGCATTATTGCATCAGCACGGAAGAAATATATATGTGAAATTGTGCCTGGGAAAAACCATGACAGTCCCCCTCCTCCCACAAAAAGGAGCGATCACGGTGGGCTTCAGTGCGCCCCGCATCTCTCACTGAGGACAAAATTTACCCAACAATTACAGGCACCCACAAACAAACAAATCCCCAAAAAAAAAACGTACGACAATAATAACAGGGCCCGCCGTAGTAACCTGACGAAGTGGCACTACGTGGATCCCCGCAGTCGCCAGACTGCTCTGCGTGGAGGGCATACGCA
>NW_021706168.1:5057-14471 GCF_003719475.1 Trypanosoma rangeli
CTCATCCTGGCCNGAAAGCTCGTCGCCCCCACAAGGTTTGTCGCACTCGAGTTCCCCTCGCCTGTGAGAACCGTCACCAGCGACGACGTCAATTCCTTGTTTTTCGCAGTAAGCCGGGAATAGATGCCATCCGCAGCGGAAAGAAGACCGAGGAAGGGAGCCTTATTGCTTGCCATGGCCGCCTCCAACAAACTTGGGGGAAGATGAGGAACAACCAGCACAATCGCCCGCGGCAGACTTTGGTCCTCGCCCTGCTGTACGGACGAAGTTGCAACGACAACAAGACAGGCAAGCAAAAGAAATATAACAGCAACCACAATAGCTGTTCGGTACGTTGCCCGGGAATTCAGCAGCGCCTTGATCTCCGGTGCATGAACACCGGGCTGCGTCACTGGTTTCACCCTTGATGCCTCTCGCGCCATGACAACTCCTCAATCTTCACTTCTCTCGTGGCTACCGTGCTGGTCTCCGGTTGCTCACATGTCATTAGTTCTAAAGAAAGAACAGCAATTAAAAAAAAAACAGTGCAATAATCTTAGCCTGCCTGAAAAACAGTTGGCACAAGAATGGATAGAGAAATAAAAGGAGGAGAGTACACAAGAAAAAGTATATACCGCAGTGGAAACGATTTTGTCAAGTGACGGTTAGCGTATTTGCCACCTTTGCAATTACCGGTTCATTTGGTTTCCTTGCGGAGAATCTGAAACGAAGCAAAAACAAGAACAACAGATGAAAACACCTGTAGGAGAATCTTATAAAATTTGGGCTGAAATATCATTGAAGTCAGCTTCATGTGCGGCTAAATAATTGTTCTCGCACCCTCACGTTTGTCTCTGCATGGGGCACCGTGTCAGTTTCATTGCTTCCTCCCCCTGTGGCTGCGGGGTACGTCGGCGTGGTGTTCAAATGCAAAATAAGGACAAGAAGCACAGTACATGTCGCTGTATAGTAAATCGAAAAACAAGGCATGAAAGATCAATGAGTAAAAAGAAGAACATATACGTCGTGAGCAAAATTTAAAAAAAAACACACACACTCATATAAGTCAAGGAATTGCGCAGCACGTGAGCATCACATGGAGTTACACTTTTTTTTCCCCTACTTTTGTTTATGTACTGCGATACCCCACTACTCCCATGGTTTGCATACATGAAGTGGAGCAGAGGATATGAAGCTTGACCGCCCAGTGTGGGTGCTGGTTCATAGAAAAGGAAATATGGTGAAAGAGGCCGACATTTTTTTTTTTTTATGTACTGACATGTGGAAGCTGTTTTATGTTGCTGTTTTTGTGTTTCACCACATTGGCTGCTTCTCTTGGAACAATGACCATCGAAGCAAAACAAAAGAAGAGACGCACCACAAACAAACCACAAGAAAAAGGAGATGCAGAGGAAAAGAGAAGCATCAAGGTCACCCCCCTTTCTTTTCCCTCCCCTCCCCAATTCCCTTTTCTGTGGCTTGACTGCATGTAGTACGCAAAACACATCTCCCTCCCACCTAACATTCATAGCAAGGAAGTTAACCTAATACATATGTGTATCTCTGCGTGTGTGCCTGCGCCTTCATATGCAGACCCTTCTTACCTTCATCCTGCATCAGGAGATCGGAAAGAAATCAACGTAACCGCAACATATATATATATATATATATATATATATCATAAATAACAACCATTTATAAAAGGAAACACAAGACCATCCGTTTTGAATTTCTTTCTGCGCCCATTTTCATCTTCTTGTTGTTCCCACAACTCTCTTAATGCTTTCGTAAATAGCATGCATGCGTACGTATATACGTGTATCTACGAAACTTTAAATAAACATACACACTCACCCCCCTTCTCACACGCACAAAAAAAAGGTGGAAAATAATGAAAAAAAAACTTTACCAACTTCAGTGGCAAACTGCATCATAAAAATCTGCCAATGACTCATGTACTTCGTCCAACTCCTTTTGCGTCAGGCTGGGTGCCAATATGAGGGCTCGCTGCGCGTCCTGCGTTAACGACTCCGCACGTTTCAACATATTTGAAGGGATGCGTAGTCGATGGGTAATCTTGTCACATAACTCCTTGATTCCTTCAACTGTCCGTTGTTTTCCATCCTGCGCCCGACGCATGACTTCCTGCATGGCAGCGACACGACTGTCCTCTCCAGGGGTAAAGCTGATACTTTGTAATGCTGCCTGTGCTGTGTTGCTCGCCAGGTTCATTTCTTCCAGTGTGGCTCCTGGTGCCAAAGCGGCGTCGAGCTTCTCAAGAGCACTGCAGGCCACGCAACGATGCACCTCCACAGAAGTGTACGTTGCACGATCCAACAAAGATATACGAATGCGTGTTAGTCCCTCTTTGACAACTACAACGCAATGCGCCTTTTCCTCCCTAACGAGAGCTTCTCGCTCTGAACGCTCCAATTCAATTAAAAGTCGACGATACAGGGATTCACTCTCACTTATTTCATCTACGCTCTCAACACACAGTATTCTACGATCCTCAGATTTTGTCAAAGCCATAGGGGCAAGTTGTCGCGTGGCACTAATCGTTTGATGCGAATAAGAGGTCCCTTCCCTTATCGTCACGGCAGCCTGTGTGTCAGCACCATTCGTGGCCAATGAGGCAGCAGGAAGAAAACTATTAGAGGAAGCGGCATTCTGTGGTGCTGTTGAACTCCTTGTGGGTACCCTAATCTCCCCTTCTGTTGGACGTGGGCTGCGGACCTGGTTTTGGTGTGTTGAGCGTAGAGTCAATTTCACCAACTTCTGTAAAGCACCTGTGTTGGGAAGGCCAGAGACAAGAACATCTCCAAGTATGTCTTCTTCATATAGCGTCCGAGTGTCCTGAAGAAGAATAACGTTGGAATAGCAAACGTCATTACCGATCAAACCTTGCCGGTAAATTCGTCGTAAGATCTCACACTTGCACATGCCAACCGTGGCGTTGACGCTTATAGGAAGCAGGACTTCTCGGTTCTCGGTAGAACACTGTATATCCACCACTAAATGTATCTTTTCCCCCTCGGGAAGCGGATCACCAGGAGGAAAAGTCTCAAACTTATCGGCTGTGAATTCAGGCCGCTGTAACCAATTCAGTTTGATGATTAATTCGGAGGCAAGTTGCTTGACGTGTCCAACGCACTCCGTCACGTGCTGACGCAGGGTACCCATCTCTGCCTCATAGTGCGCCTTCAATTCCTGCAATTCATATTCCAACTTTTGCTTGAGCGTTTTTAGCTCGCTAAAAACTAACTGAGGCCACTCTCCCTCCCTCTGTAATACCTGCGTCTTCAGCTCCCCAAGGTTTGCATCCAGCACTGTTTGTAACCCACTAGTTTGTTTTTTAGAGGAGCCTGGCTGCTTCGTCAGATCGACAAGGTGAGATCGCGAGCCACATTGGGAACCATTCATTTCAGCAATGACTTTGTCCTGCCCCGATTTCAGTTCCTGAGTAGCTTGTACATTATTTGCTATGCTTTGTCGCAATTCCTGGATCACCTCCGTATTACTTTCTTTGGGAACATTGTCGCCGCATCTCTCAGCTTTAGACGAGCCATCCGACATGGTGTCTTCACGTGGCATATCGTCAAGGCGAGAACACGGAGAACGGGGCCCAACCATCATGCTTACAGACGTCTTGGAGTCTGGGAACATGGTGGAACTCAACTCCGTCACAACATCGCCGTTTAACTCCCGCGTTTTTGATGCAATCGGACGCAGGGGGTCGTCATTGTTTTCCCTCTTAAATTGTAAGGCACCATCTAACAGCGTCTGGCGACTGGAACATTCACTGGCGCCTCCGTACTGGCTTTGCTCGCGTGCCGCATCAAGTGTCTTTGCTGTTGCGTCGTCTTGAGACCGCATATCATCCCTCATCTCGCTTCCTACCTCAGCACAAATACTTGCCCGCCCGTCGTTTGTCGCAGTAGTTGAATTCCCATGCAATTTCTGTATGTTGTTACTCAAAAGCACTTCCGGTGTCAATTCCTTAACGCCCATGGAGAGCTGAGATGCAAAACGATCCAGGTTTTTGCGGCTAAGAATATCTGGCCAAACATCAGATCCACACACACTCTCAACACTGCAAACCGAAATGTCAAAAAATTTATTTTTTGATTTGTTAAATTTCAGATGCGGGGACGATTGTTCAACATCCGACGTTACAAAGCAGCCACGGGCACCCTCCTCCACCTCTGATGCCACTGAGGCAATGCCCACATGTTTGCCTCTAGATCTCCTTCGCTTAACGCAGAATGTGTCATCGTCAAGTAATTCTGGGTGCAAAGTTGCTTTTCCGTCCGACAAGTCCTTTTCCATCTGATAAAGATTCTTCTTGTTTAATTGAATAGATTCCCGCTCCCTTTTGACGGATTCAGATGAGGAATGCCCCCGCGAAAATTCACTACAACCAACACCCACAGCGCCTTCTAGCACGCACGGACTTCCCCATACTGTTTCCCTTGATGTCACACTCTGCTCATTCCAAAGCATCCCGTCCTCCACCTCGTCGGCCGCATTACTGTAACGATTATCTGCGTCATCCTTCGCCGTTCCCAGTGGCGGCATGCTGCTGTTCTTCACCTTCAAATCTGGCGGTGCGGTGAAATTCTCCTCTATCGCAAGATGAGAGGCGTCCTCCGCACCACGGCAAGCAGTAGGCGACAATGGCGCCTCTCTACTCATAGTATAATGCGTCAATTCAACAAGAAAAACCTGAATTGTGTCAAACCAACTGCGCCAGATAATTACAAAAAAATAATATTTGTAAAGCTAGCCTTCAGCCTTTTCAGAGATGACGACAAACAAAAAAAAATGACTTTTACCTACACTTCTTGTCTTCTAAATTACTGTTTCTTCGCCTTTGCCGCCCACACTCACACTCACGCACTCGACCTATATATGTATATATATTTATAACTGTTTGTTTATGCACGGGTTGAATAAATACTGCTGCTGCAAAAGGGTACGCAACTTTGCCTTCCTGCCTTTGCACAAAATATATGGATACCTAAATCTCCTATTTTATCTTGCGGAAAAACAACGCATTCACGCATATACACGCACACACAGAGATAAACAGACACACGTAAACATAAAGAAGCAAAGATACGAACAGACATGCCGTACAGGAGACGCAGCCTAAACATATGTATATGTCTCACTCGGAAAAGGGCACAATTCCAAGCGATGCTGAATTGCGCACAGTTTAAAGCGTTTCCACAAAATTTGTTCCTTGCTTTATTTCCCTTTCTCTCTATTCATTTCACACGCCTTCTCCCATACTCTCCCTTCCCCCAAGTTCGATCAGTTTCTTTGTGTGGGAGTCCCCTGCCATTTTTTTTTTCTTCCTCAGGGGGTTTACACCTTCCCCACCCGTTCCCATCCTTCACACTTCCCTTTATACTTTTTTTCCCCTTTTCGCAGTTAGCACTCCCCCTCCATTGTTTCATTCGTTTTGTACAGTCCCTCAGCCTTATGTCTCTCCCACTCCTCGAATTTTTTCCGTTTTAGATTTCGTACTCGTTGATGCTTGTCTCTCGCCGTTCTTTCGTCGATGTGATCCTCCTCCTTTCTTTTTTGCTGGACCATAATCAGTGGCGCAATAAACATACGCACAGAGACATATTTGTAGTTTTATAAAAATAAACGCATATGCACCATCCCAGGGCCACACCACTTCCTCGTGCTCATCACCCCTCCACCCCTCCACCCCCCCCCCCCCACTCTCTCTGTCCCGCAGACGTGTCTGCGCCCCACACACCTCACGACTTATCATTGAGGGCAGCGGAAAGAAGCACACGGCGGGGCAACAAAGGATAGAAGGATGTAAAAAAGGTCCTTTATGAAACAACAAACAGCAATAAACAGGTGACTCAAGGCCATCCCCACTGGCATATGCAGACCTCACACGCGCATCTTCACACTGCCGTGCAGATTCAAAAAAAACAAAACGAGGAGGGGGGATACAAGGCGCAAAACAATGAAAACACGCAGTAAATAATACGGAGGTAACATCATAAGAAAGAGGAACAATTGAACAAAAAACGGCAGGCAGTCCTCAATTGAATGCTCTGTTTCACCATGCCTCTTCCCCTCCTATCAAATCGAAATGAAGTCCACTGCCCTTTAGTACAAAGAACAGCAAATATACGGGCATCGATTCCTTGCAAAACTAGTATAACGACAATAACAAAACAAAGCCCAAATCAACTAAAAACGTTGGTGAAAAAAGCTTTCTTAAAAAGGTGTAGACGCATATATATATATATATATATATATATATATATTATTTTTATTATTATACATACTTGGGATGAGCCATGCTTTTCCTCGTTTTTTTTTTTGTATTCACATTGACGTTCTCTTGCTCATCCTTTCCCCCCCCCTCTCCAAGCTCTACTTCTGAGTGGAAGTCGTGCCACGCACATCGGTCTGCTCCACACGTCGGTCAACAACACCGGCAAGCGAGCCAGGGTTGCGATCCACGTTGGTCGGTCCACCAGCCTTGTAGACACCCGTATACATATTCTTGTCGTCGTGAAACTTCACGGCGTCGGCCTTTGTTGCGCGTGCCTCAGGAGAGCTGTTTGCAACAGTCCCGATCACCTCATCCACGGACTTTTTTAACCTGGTCGCAATCTCAGGGAGAGCCTTGTCGGCAAACTCCGCGTAGGTGATCTTGCGGGCTCCCTTTGCCTTCACCTTGTTGAAAAGTAGATCGGCGTCCGTGCTAGTGAAGGCCTTCCCAATTATTTTCGTCTCCTTCAGCATCTTGGAAAAGTGGGCGTTGTCCATTTCTTTCGAGTGTGGGCCACCAAAAGAGGCGAAGGCGTAAAAGGCGTTCTCAAGGCTCATTTTTGAAGTAGTGGATTTTTTGTTGTTGTTGTTATCACGGTTTACCTTTAAACAGAGAATCTTCGGAGCAGCGCGGCAATGGAAAAAATACACGCAAATTAACAAGCAAAAAAAAAAAGAGAAGAAAAATAAAAAGAAAAAAATACAGATACAAGTTTAGGTGTGTGCATTCACGCCGATGCGCTTCAATGCAGAGACCACAGATATACATGCAGGTGGGTCCAACCACTGCGGCTGGTGCCAATAGGGAGGACGTCAAAGACGGCAACCCACCAGTTCGTGTACGCACATACGCACACACTGTAGCATGCATGCACTTCCAGAGAGAGACGCAAGCGCCGTAACTGGCGTCACACATCCTCAATTGCTTTACTCTCTATTCCCCCTTTCCTCCTACTACAATCTCTCACTCTCGACCACCTCCCTTTACACTCCACTGACGATTACATGGGTAAAAAAAAAAGAAAAAAATATCAAAGGTGCAAACACCAGAAACAAACAAAAACAATACCCTACCACCACCACCAAAAGGAGTGGGGGTTAACTTTTTTTTTTTTAGTGATGTTTTCTCGCATCACTTCAATGTCCCGCGGGCCGGGGCACCCTCGTAGAATAAGTCCGTTCCTGCCAGGTGAAGATGCAAAAACTAAAAAAAAGCACGGACCCCAAAAAAGAAAGAAATGGGTATTAATGCCAAAAGTTGATTGCACAATCATTCAAAGAACTCTGCACCTAAACTGTGGTAGAGTCCGTGAACAAACACCAAGATTGTCACCAATGCGACGCTCACAGCGTGGACGTCTTCGCCGAGTCACGGTCCAAATATGCTCGCAGTCGACTTGTGCCGCGGCTTGCTGCTGGTGCCGGCATGGTCGAGGCTCCTGTACGACAATTTTTAGTGCATCCTGAAATATCAGCTGAGTAAGGGGCAAACGCAGGAGTTGTACTTCTCACACACCGTAGTGATTCTAGTTCCTCTACTGCGTTTAATAATGTCTGGGTTACATTACCTCGTAGAACTTGTTGCTGAGCAAGAAGCGCATTCCGTTTCGCTTCTCGTTGGTGACGCCGCTGTTCCAACTCCGCCACCTCCTCACGCGACCCACCAAATGACAAGGTACCAAACTCCGAGGCAATTTTCAAAGACTGCGGCACAGCATCTGCAATGCAGCGGGGCAACTGCTTTAATGTCCCCTCAATATCCTTGATGGCCGCAGTTGCTGTTTGATTTACAGGAATCTGCTGACGCACTTTGCCATAATACTCTGCATAATTCATGTAATGATTCGGCTGACAGTAACGATTTGTGTACGCCTCCAGTTTTTTCTTGAGGTTAGACTGCCGCTGCTTTTGCCGTTCCCTTAGTCTTGTCTTACTTGCGACGGAGTTCGCCACACCGTTGACTTTTGCCTTGTCTCCATGTGCTAAAGGCCCACTCCTTTCAGAACATGTCACAGTGCGCGAATGAGATGGAACAAGTAACAATTCGCTCTGATGGCCCTTCTCTCTGTACGCACTTGAGGCTCGCCACTCTGCGCGTTCGCCATAATTTCGAGGCTGCAGAGACCACTCAGCGGAGGATGGCCGATTAGACAAAACATCCTCGAGTGACAAACCAGTGCGCATGCCAACTAAAGGCGACCTACGCAACGACTCGTGGCACGTGGACTCCTCCATCTGTCCAACCTCCACAACCTCACAGCTCCGTGAGGATTGTTCTACAAACTCCTCCTTAAGCACAATAGATTCAAGAACCTCAATTCGCTCTCGTAACGCCAAGTTCTCAGCATTGAGTTCTAATTCACGTCTATCAAGTTCCAGCTTGGCATCTTTTACAACATCAAACGCATTTCGCAGCTGACCGTTCACAGCAATAATATTTTTAAGTGCCTCACACGCTTGAAGAAGCTTCTCTGCCAATTCATTCACCCTAGCGTCATCAATACCACCCTGCAAAGTGTATTTAGGAGAATGCCAATCATCAACTTTTACAAGACTTTCCGACGCCAGACCTCTGTAGTATGCCAATTCCTTCTTCATACTGGCCACCTCCGCACGAAGCTGACGGATGAGCGCGGACTTTGCATCCTCGTTCACGTGTGGGATATTCGTGATGTTGCGTGCCTGGCCAGCGTACATAAGAGTCAACAAGGTCTCATCAACATCCCGGTCTGAGGGACTAATGCATGCGATCATGGTGGTCAGAGAGTTGCCACCCAGGGCGTGTTTCAGTAGCATAGTCAGCTTACTCTCTCGGTAGGGGATGTGCGACCTATCAGCTGATTCACCATTCTTTACCTTCCTCTTGGCACTCGTGGCGAGGGCCGTGATGACTCTTGCAAGAGCTAGAAGCGACGTGTTGATATCAATCGACTCCCTTACCAGCAATGGCGATGGATTCCCGGAAAGCATTGCAAGCTTCTCCGACCCTGCTAAATCCACAACGGAAAATTCGGCCTTGATGGGGGTCTCTGGCGAGTCGGCGTCCAAGCGGGTGACGTATATGGTAAACACGCAGTGTGAACGTGATGACTGCTGATTGATGGCGTGGCTCCCCATAACTTTCTC
>NW_021706171.1:0-14317 GCF_003719475.1 Trypanosoma rangeli
GTTGTTGTTGTGTGTGTGTGTGTGTGTGTGTGTGTGTGTGTGTGTGTGTGTGTGTGTGTGTGTGTGTGTGTGTGTGTGTGTGTGTGTGTGTGTGTGTGTGTGTGTGTTTTTGTTTTTCATTTACGTGCGTGATTCTTATTCTATTCTCCCGCATGTGTATTATTCATTTTTTTGTCTTTTTTTTTCTTAGTTATCATTCTTGCGGGACTTTATTCCTCTTCCCTCACACGCACGTTAAATGCCGCTTTTCCATTTATTTTCTTTTGTCTTTCGTGTTGTTTGCCCTGCATCAAGTTTGCCTAGGCGTGTACATGTCACCTTCTCTCTGTGTGTATATACCCAAATATGCAAACAACTCTAAACGAGTTTATTCTTTGGACTCATCCACCCGAGTCCTTTATTCTCCCCACCCACGCCTTTTTGTGCAACGTTTTTAGGCGCCACTTATCGGGGCGCACATTTTCTTCACCTCACGTTGAGCGAGGACTCAACGAGCGCGCGTTTGAGTCATCATTGTGGTATCGTACCAGCCGGTTTGGTCGGTACGTCGTTGTGGAAAACTTCTCAGAAACAAAGTTCTGATCAGACGGAAAAGACTCCACGAGATCCAGGCGTGGCTGCGGCACCAGCACTGGGGAGTCCCGTCGTTTCACGCTGCGTGTCACAACCGTTGTGGTGTTCGTTTGGATGACTGTGTTGCCGCCGTCATTGTGGCTGATGCGTGGCCGAGAACGCGCAGTTGACGCGACGGAGCGCGTCTCCATATGATGCAGCGCTGATGCATTTGTGCTCATGCCTGACGTTGACACGATGGAGGTCTCAACCGGTGGCGGTCGGGTGGTGCCAGGCCGCGGCGCCGCGTGCGTGTGCGGCGGACCACCCGCATGGTGTACGTGTGGAATGGGGCTTGTGCTGTTCCGCTTCAACAAGGACCTCCGTTCAGTGTTGGCCGATTTGGAAAGCGACTCCCTTCGTGAGTGTCTCAGCGAATGCGCAGGTGTTGACGCCGGCACTCCCGTTCTCTCTCTGTGACGTGTTTTCAACGAATGTAAGACGGTCGGCGTCACGCTGCGGCGACCAAGTAAAGAGGCACTTCGTGGTTTGTTGGGCACGGAGGCCAACCTTGCACAAGGTTGCTGGGGTTGGCCCTCATCGTGGGCAGCTTCGCTACGGTCGTGATCATGCGCGCTGCTGGCTTGCATCACGGCATGTCCACCACTTGTATGCGGTTTTTTCTGCGACAGAGAGGAGGCCCTTTGCCGCGGTTTTTCCTGCGCCGCAGGGTGATCAGAGGATAATGTGCGCTCGAGAGATGGCGCAGGACCCTTCAGCGCCAACGGCTCCGGGGCGCCGCCCCCAACACGGTGCTCCTGACCTGGACGTAAACGCGCGAGAACGGTGGTACGACGAACCGTAGAGGGCACCGCCGCCACACTGCCTATCAATCTTTCGCGCCTCACCTTTGCAGGTCCCTCATGTGGGACCCCAACGCCGCCGTGATGGCCGTCTTTGTGGTCGGGGTTGCGGGAATGGGGATTTCCGCCATCAGTAGCAGCAGCGGCGGCGGCGGTGATAGGTGCAGATGTGATACGCCCTGCACTCTCCTCCGTGAGCTCCTGGTTAGAGCGGCGAATCAGCTCATCTGCCATGGTACGTTCTAACTGACGGATGCGGCTCTCCTTTTGCTCCACCTCTCGGCAGCGTCGCTCTAAGGCGTTGGACCTATCCGCCAGTCGCGCCTCCAACTCCTTCGTGTACTCCTTCATCACATCCAGCTCGTCCTGCAGCTCCCTCACCATCTGCTCCACGTGTGTCAAGCCACTGCCGCCTCCAGCGTTCGGCACAGTGTCTCCTCCCGTTAGCGACTTCTGGGGACCAACCACCGTTGTGGCGACAGCATTCCCTGCAGCAGCTGACACCAGCCGCGCATTCTCCGCCCGGAGTTCCTTGATTTCTTTATCTAACGACAATAGACGCTGCTCCACAAAAATGTTCTTTCGTTTCTCCTGTGCCAGTTCCATCTGAAGCAACGTGAAACCATTATCACTGCCCACTGTACTCAACTCTCGAAAAGTTTCCCCCACAGAGAAGCTGCCGATGCTCGCAATCGCACCTCTCTCCTCTCGCGGAGTCCCTGGTACTACGTTGCTAGTGTATGTCGCCTCCGCTGATGTAGCATTTTCCAATGGAAAATCGGGGATAAGCTCCAGGACTGGCATCAACAGCGTATCAGCCTTCTCCACGCTGTGAAGCCTTCGAACGGCGCCGTTGTCGTCAGCATCGTCCTCTTCCTCCTCCACACCGGCTTTGGCAGGCATCTTGCCTCGCTCCTTTCTCTTCCCGGTGCTGCTCTGCAGTTGCCGGCTTGCGCTCTTCCCCTCCAGGCGTCCTGGCTTGCGGGATCGCGGGCGAACGCGATCGCCGGACCCGCCAGGTGTAGCAAGCCAGGAATCTTGGCAGGGTGTGCTATCCACGGCGGAGGGGGAATCCGCCCTGTCCACTCTACTCCGCCCCTCTTGGCGCATGCTCTCCCACTGCGATCGCCGAGACATTAAAAGTTCGGTTTGCTGCGGAGGAGAGTCTACTTCCCTTGCACTAGCGTGTATGTATGCGGCGACGTATACAAAAGTAGGTGTGCCTCTTCCCTCCCTGCCGTTTCCGCCGCCTGTGCGCCACGCAGTCTACCTCCCTCGTTGAAGTCCGTCAAGTTTGCTGTTGCGCTCTCGTCCGTTCAGCCGCGTCCCGCCTCTCTATTCGCTCTGCTGCTTCTGTGTTTCCGAGGTCTGCCTCGTGGTGACTGTGAGGGGCACATGCAAATACACACCGCCGCAGCGGCGTTATCAAAAAAAAAAAGAAAAAAAAAATGCGCCCTCCACTGCGTGTGTGTCTGTGTGTGCGTGGTTATTCACAAAGGGAGTCACAAACAGAGAGAAAAATAGGAGTCGAAGAGATGCCACCAAGGCGGCAGGTGCGGCTCCCTGCCTTTGGAATTCCCTCCCTTGCACTCCAGCACACACGCGTGTGTGCTGGACGCAACCTGCTGAGATGCGGACGCCGACGCCGTCCAGTTTTCTACACGGTGCGGCCTCCAGGGATGGACGGCGTTGCTCCCTCCAACGGTGTGTGTGTGCTGGGGTACGTGGAAGCGATATTGAGTCATCCTCCGTAGGAGCTGTTACCACAGACGCCCAAACACCACCTCCGACAGGACGCACCGACACGCCCCCGCGAGCACCACAAGTGTATTTACCAAAAAGTAAAAAAAAAAAGATTTCGAAAAAAAACCAGGAAAAAATAGTCATAATAAATAATAATAATAATAATAATGATAAACCGTCTTTGCGTGCCCAAATAATTCACTTTTCCTTCTCTATTAGCGTGCATTTGATGTTTACATTCTGCATTCCTTCGTTTTGTTTTGTTTTTGTGTTGCTATTATTATCTATCTAATTGCCTGCGGATTCCGTTAACCTCGTCCCATAAAATGTCTGGCGCAGTTATGACGAAGAAGAAGACTTTACATCTTCCCCTTCCGCCATGCATCTCTGCAGAGACTTAAGAGAGACAAATTAGCAGAAAAACCACCTGCCAACCTTCGGCGCATGCCGCTTTACAGTTTACATTCAATGGAATGTAACACAATATCCGCGTTTTTCTTCGTCGTATCCACGAGGTCGCCATTCGTGGCGTCTGACCCTGTAGCCCGCATCATCGCACTTTCCTGGTTGAGTTTAAATGATACCATGTGCCGCCGACATATCCGCCACGTAGCCTGATCTGCTGGGCAGTCCAGAAACACGCCAATGTCGAAGCAGCGGTTCACCTCCGCCCACGTCGGTGTTCCGCGGTAGAGGAGGTAATTCCCCTCCGCAATCACAATGGCCGTGTCTCCAGAGATGCAGATGTCCTCTTCCTTCGGATCCCCCACACTGTGGTCAAAGGTTGGCACCCGGACTTCATTGTACAGAGGTAACCCTGTCGTTTCCGCCGTTGCAGCCGGCAGGCGAATGGCCTGTAGGTCCTTGCATAATTTGCGTGGGTCAAACGTCCACTCCGCCCCACGCCGCTCCACCGCCTCTGGGCCGTTTGGCATCGCACGCAGCTCCTTGCGGTAGTAGTGGTAGCCATCCATTGGCATCGTCACGACCGCCTTCTCTGCGTGGTCGCGGGGGTCGTCGGAGAGCGTGCGGAGCATTGTGCGCACCTCATCCGCGAGGACCTCTGCGATGGTCGTCTTTCCACTTCCTGGACGGCCAGCGATGCCAACGAGCAGCCGGCGTTGCGGAGCCTGCTTGTAGCGCTTAACAATTGTAAGCGCAGCGTCTCGCAGCTCTACAGGACTCACCACAGACTGTTTCGTCATTGTGTCCTCGGGGAAATGTCAGTGGGGGTGTTTTTGTTTTTGTTTTTGTTTTGTTTTTCCTTCTTCTTCTGTTGCCGCTTTAGATGTGGTAACTTTCTGACTCGGTGAGAGATCCTTAACAGCCGCTGAGAACGGGCAAGATAAACACGGTTTTGTTGATTATTATTATTTATTTATTTTTTGTTGTTTTCTGCGTGCGTGTTTGACGCAATACAAAGCCACACAGGCACAAGCAAATAAAAACAAAAACAAAAGGCATGTCCACCTCCACAGACGCGTGCATAGACTGTTGAGGTGCCCTGCCATCTCTTCTCCCCCGCACATTCACACACATGCAGGCAAATATACACCGAGAAGGAAAAACGAAATAAATATAAATACTAACGATCTGTATACGACGCTACGCTGGTTTGTAACACTCCACTACAGCAAAACAAAGTACACACATTGCAAATAAAGATAAAAAGTGCCGCACACAAAGAGACTGACGGAAGTTCACTTGCCCGCCCTCCTTCAGCACAATACCTTAGCACCTCTCTTTTGTCTACGTTTCCCTTACTTTCATGCACGCTCTTATGAGTGTGCTGATGCCTCGTGCCGCGTAATCCGATTAAAATGGACTATATTCGGATGCCGCCGCTCTTCAAAAAAAAGAAAAAAAAATAAGTACTGAGGTAGATTCACACACTCACACACACGCCTTGTGAAGGGCGTCGCGAGAGACGGAATAAATTCGCTACACTGCCCTCGCCACGGGAGTTGGGTAGGGGTCACGCTCCTGCAACTCCATAAATATGGCGGCATCGTTCCCATCAGTGCTCCGAACTTCCTCAGCGTCGTCCACAACACTTGAAGTCTCAATCGATGGCCGCGGGCGTTGTGACCGCTTCTCCGGCTTAGTCCTGGGGAGAATCACCATGCCGCCACGCACAAGGCTGACCGATGCCACTGCCGCCATGAACATCACGTACATGGCTGCCACCTGTTGCACGTTGTTCGCGTACTCCCTGCGCTGTAGCAGCGCCGCCGAGGGCTGCTCACCGGGAGCCAGGTTAGCGATTTCCTCCGCGACGAGTGTTGCTGCGATAGTGCCGATGGAACACTGCGCCGTGGCCTTGCCGATGCACCCCGCACAGACAAGCATCTTCTCCCAAAAAGTCATGCCGGCACCAAGCTGAACCACAAACGTAACGACCACACGCACGACGGTACTGCAGACGAGACACACCACAGCCTTGGGAAAAAAATATTTATTGAAGATGGAGCCAATGCTGATCTTTGACCCCACAATGGCAAACAGGCAGGGCATTGCGAGACTGTCCCAAAAGAGCGCCAGCCATGAGCCAATATATTTATGCTGCCGCTCCAGCTCCGCGTTGCCATCCTTGATGCATAGGTGGGTCACGGCGCTTGCAAAGAAGACGCACATGGTGCAACCGCCCCCGGCAAGGTTGAGGGAATACCCCAAGAAAACCATGGAGAAGGCGAGTAGGAGAAAAACAAAGGTGGCAAAGTTTAGCGTCCTGTAGAAGTGTGCCTTCTCATACTTTCCATTGGGCAGCCGTTCCGCCTCGTGCTTAAGAATCTCCACAAAGTAGAAAAAAAGAACGCCAAGAGCAATGCCCAGGACACCGCCACCAATCAACTGAACGGGGCCCAACACAATCGATAAGGCAAGTTTCTGATCATAGAAGAGCAACCCAATAATAAAATTAGTTGCCCACACCCCAAACACAACCTCCAGGCCGGCAGAAGAAAGCAGCAGGGAAAAGGCTTGACAGCCGTGACCGTATCCAAGCTTGTGCAGATATAGCGTGCCAGGAACCACAACAGCGGGGGAAACTATGGAAGACACCATCCCCTGCAGAAAGGCCCATTGATAGTTATCACCATAATTAAATATTTTATTTGCAATCAGGCTGTGTGCAACGCCCTCGCCAGCATAAGGAAGGATGGCCAGCATAAGACTTTGCTTCCAGTGCGGCCGGATCCCCTTGAAGGTGAGGGAGTAGCCAGTACGTGCCATGATGACGGTCAACCCCATTTTCGACACAATGTCTTTAAGCGGCAGCACAATACCCTGCGTCAAGCAGCTCTCATAGGGGATATTGTTCCACATGATCGCAATCCAGAGCACGCCAACAAGCGGAGGAATCTGCAACACGCGACACACCAAGCCCCCAACTACGGCAGAAACGAAGATGGCGACGGCCGGATCCCACACATAGCCGCCTGGCTCCACCAACCAATGAGGCAGGACATTCCACAGTGCAAACCAACAGAGCACAATCATACCGATGCGTAGGAATATATTAATAACCGGCAACACCAAACGGCGACCCCCAAGCGTCACGGAGAGTCTGCCGTAGGCCCCACATTGAATGCCCCAGTGACTTTCGCCTTCTTCCACCTCTCGGACCTGTGGCAAAAACCAGCTGCTCCCTGTGTACGGGAGTAACGAGTATACACCACGTTTGGCGTATTCCTCCGCTATTTCGGCAATCGTCACAAGATCCGCCTCATTCAATGTGTTAATCCGAAGTGCCAACGAGTGAAGGTGCTCCGGCACGGCTTCCAACAAGGCCGTGCCGTTTGCACCCTGCGCCTCAGCCCTAAGTTCGCGTGAGTTGGTCTTCACGGGCTCAAGTGGGGATCCCCCAATGTGTGTATTTCCTCTGTCATCCTCCTTGCCCGAGCGTCCTTGTTCTCTTGTATCAAAACCGGACGGAACGTGACTCTCCTCCTCCTTCATTGGATGGAGCATGTTCCCTACTCTCCTTTTCCTCTGCCTCTCGCGCTCGCACACACTCGCTAAATACACCCACACAAAACGTATACGTGTGGCTCGATTGATTCACCCCTTCTGTGGGAAAAGACTTCAGACAGGAGCGCCTAACAACTAGTTATATATATATTATACTGTTATGTGTTTTACCTTCCTCCTCCAGTCGTACACTATCCTCTTATAAACAAGACGTTGTCAAGCGTCCGGCACCTGACTCCTTCCGCACCGTCTTCCTTCGCCTGTTTGCCTTTTGAATGTGTGCTCCGAGTCACGTAAAGGGAGAGGCAGAGTGAGAAGTGTGTGCACAGACAGATGGCATGCATGTAGTGATGAACTCAAATGAGGAAGAGGCATAGAGCCGGCGTGAAGACCAAACACAACTAAAAAGAGATAGCATGCATTTAAACCAAATTGTATAACAAAGAAGAATTGTATAAAAATATATTCAAGGGAAAAAGTTGCACTAATCAAACTATTTAGCAAAAAAAAAAAGGGAGGGGGGGGGGGAGGCAGATATTCTCTAGCGCACGTCATCACCGTCATATGTATAGACATATAGATGTATGTGTGTATTCATATGACTAGTATTTTTTCCCCCGTTTTCTGGGCATGTTAAACTCTCTCTACAAAATGCAGGTATCGACCCACTCACACATGCGTCATCAAGAGTGGGGCACACACGCACACACACACACAGACATGCGTGCCGATATATATATATGCACGGAACACGCAAGAAGTATGTATCTCTAAGAGAGAAAGGCGGGGGGATAAGAGAAAAACAAAAAGAAAAAAGAAAGAAATGCAATCAAAGCCCATAATTGCATTTCCTGAATATGCAATCGTTGTTCACTACGTGACACGATCATTTACTCTTCAGCATGAACTCTCTTCCTTCCACCCTAAATGTCCATTATTACACCCAATTTCACTCCCAAAAAAAAAAGGGTTAAACTACCAGCAGCATCACAGCAGCAAAAAAAAAAAAGCAAAAAAAAATGAGGTAAAGATCGGGCAATGTATAATAATAAACAACAACAGCAACAACAACAAGAAATTGAGAGAAATGAAAATGCGGCACAATCACACAGAGCTTCTTTCATTCTTTTGAGAAAGATGGCATTATATCCACAGCCGGCATACATACTGATATATATATATATATATATTACATATGTATTCGTTTCCCCCATACAACAACAACAACAACTACTACTACTACTAGTACTGCTAGTACTACTACTACTAGTACTACTACTACTAGTACTACTACTACTACTGCTACTACTACTACTGCTACTACTACTACTACTACCACTATTAATAATAATAACAGTAAGTATAGCGGCATATATATATATATATATATATATTAGCAATACTGCCAACCCTGGCAGTGGGAGCAGCCGTACTATTGCTTCCCGATAGCTGCACTAATACCAGAAAAAATGGCTGCAAGCTCTTCTGATTAAGTTAACCACAAATTACATGTGTGTATGTGCTTATCTGCCTCTCCTTTTGCTTCCCATTTCTCCTGTGCCAAGGGGAGGTTGGGACGGGAGGTGTCCGGCCATGTCGACCCCACTACAGCATGAAGACAATGATGCCATGCAGGGTGCATGATAGAAGCGTCTCCATCTCGCTGGAAACCCATTCCACAAGATGAGGCCAGCCGTGTCTTTCCCTCGTCGTCCGACCGCTCCTGCCCCGTCCATGGCGACGGCGCCCAGTCCACACCTTGGGACGCTTTTGAGTAGCAGTCATCAACTCAATATGCCTGAGGACGGAACGAACAATTGGCATAAAGGAAAACTGAGCATGCAAGGAGTTTCCCTCTCCATCAGGGTTGCTGCCACATTTGCCACTGCTGTCACCAGAGTCATCCTCAACAGTATGACTGTTGTCCTCTTCGCTTCTGTTAATGTAATCCCAAGCCTCCGATGTAGGGGAATAGAGTACATCAAACGCAGCAGATAACTCGGGCGAATTTGCAGCGCTGCTCTCTGACGGAATATTTTCTCTACAAGAACCGTTGAACATCAGATATACAATACTACAAAAGCGCATACATACGGCACCCCCGTTACCCAACACAAAAGGTAAAGTGCCGTGAAATGTGAAATAGTCCATAGAAGGCCGACAACAAAAGCGAAAATACTTTTTGAAGGGAAGCGTCGAGCGGCTCTGAAGAGGTTTTCCACGTGGGTCTTCATAAGGCGCATATGGAGTAAAAACGCAGGGGCCATCTTTGTCTGGCACCCCATTGGAGTCCTCCGCTCGGAAATTGTCCAGATTGCCCTGATGCGTCGATGGCGCATTTAAAACGGAACTCTCAGGTGTGGAAAAATCGTAAAGGTCATGCCTTGACTGCGACTGGGACTGCCCACCCGAGAGTACAGACCATTCACACGAAGCCTCCTCCGAAAGAGCCCCCCCCACTTGTAACGCCTAACGAGGCCGTTGTTGATCGCATGATTTGCGTCGGTGGCGTCGACGACTGTGCCAACGGAGCGTGAGGGAAAACAGATTCCTCATTTATATCGTGCGGGGAAGCGGTGTGGCTCCGTTCCAGCAGTGCCCAGGTGTTCAAGGAAAGGGAGACGGAGGCGGATGAAGAATGCGGGGGAGACGTTGAGGCTTGCGGTGGCAAGAGCGATGACACATACTCGTTTGACGGAGAACTCGGCATTGGTTGCCCGTGACTACGCTTCAAACAATGAAGTGTTGGTGTTGGCAAACGGATGGGTGCGTGCTAGGCGGTCGTGCGGTAAGCAAAAAAAAAAAAAGAAATCCTTCAACTTTCTTTCAACCTTCACAAATGCGGGCAGCCCGCCCAGTCACAAATTGCACCTGTCAGTGTATTAATCTGTCGGGTAGAGAAGGAGAAAAGGGACGAAAGCAATCAGGCAAAGTAAAAAGAATGAGGACAATAATAACAATGATAAAGAGCGCCCACGCCATCCACCTTACAGTTGCGAAAGGCGTCAAGTACAAGAGAAAAAAAAAACGACGACGACGAGTACGCACGAGAGAAAAATAAAGAAAAAAGTGAACGATGCCATTTATTCCCAAGTTCCCCGTACATGACCCAATCCCCTGCTCCACCTCACCGCACCGTGACGTCGTCATCCTCGCTATGCCTTCCCCCTTATCCTTCTGCAGCATAATGCCGTTGCCACATATCTGCACCCCAGCCGTACCCGCCTGCAAAGCAACTTTCGTTATGCACCGATGCTAAAGGTTCAATAACGCGCGAGATTCGGTTTCACGCCGCTGCTCTATCTCACGTCGAAGGTTGCGAATTCCACCCATAAGCCTTTGCCGCTCCGCGGGGTCGGGGTTCGGCGACCGTAGATGGTTTCCCAGCTCCTCAGCGAGGTGACGCAGCCGCTGGAAATCCACCTGGGACTGTTGAGCATTGACCGGAGATCGCATATGGGACGACAAGGCGTAGCGCACATCCTCGCGTAGTGAGGGGGAGAGAAACTGAGAACCCGTAACTGCACCTATCTCGGTGGTTGGACTTTGAATGGTTGAATAATTTGGAGCAAATTCACACGACACAGAGGCCGGCAGTGGCGTCGGTGGAGGTGCTGGATGCGGCGGTGGTGTGCCACGTCGTGAGGAAAACAAACCATTTTGATACGCCAACGGTGTGCCGAGAGCAGATGCTGACGCTTCCGCTGGTGGCAGTTGCAAACCCCGATGCTGCTCGGCGTACAAACCAAACGAGGGAGAGGCACCAGAGGCCGGTGGTGTTGCTTGCCTCAACTTACTGGTCCTCGCACGCTCCAGAGAACGCAGGAGATCTTGCTCCTTTTCCCGCTGTGCCTCAATTTCTATTTTCAGTTCCTCAGCCCGCTCCTGCAACACCTGCCGCTTCACAACGTTAGTCTTCACCCCATCTATGCGTTGATGGAGCTGTGCCACCTCCTTTTCTAACGTACAGCGTGACGTTTCCTGCTGTGTCACGAGTTGCGTGGTGTCCTTCGCCAGCTTGGCCCTCAAGCGGTCGTACGCCGCGGCCTCAGCCACAATGGCCCCAAGCCACTCATGCCGCGAGGGTGGCGTATTTAAGTGCACGGACCAATGCGGCTCCCGGGGTGGTTGTTGTTGGTAGTGGTGTCGACGAGCATCTAAAATGGATTTCTCTGCCGCCGCCACCATCTGCCGAACACGCAAGAGGTTGTGTTTATAGCCGCTACTCACCTCATTGTTATCACCATCTCCGGTTGGGGAGAATTCTTCACGTGGGAGTTCGTCAAACTGCAACTTGCGGTGGAGCCGGTACACTGCAAGCCCATCCTTCGCGACCTCGTCCGCTTCTATCGCAGGTGTTGCTTTTACCACCGGTGTGTGAGACGTGCCACGCGACGGCAGTGGAGCCTGCATCCGCTTCACAACGCGGAACGTGGCAACCCGGCCGAGACCACAGCGGCGATTGAGATCGTAAAAGGCCTCCACCTCCGGGACTCTAAAGATTACATCCGCCCCTGACAGCACTGTAGTACTGCCATCCTCTGCGACTGGTGTGTCGCCACCTTTATGGTGCTCTTGCAGACGCCCCGCTGCCGTGTTGGCGATGTCGTCGCTAAAAGTGGTGCGGCCGCCGTCGTACAACAAGGCGCATTGGTCCCGCTGGATCGCTGAGCGAAGCCCCAGGCTAGCCAGTGCCTCCTCAAGGTCGTCCAGCACCGTGTCAACGGTAGTGTCACAAAGAAACGCGAACTCCACGTTAAATCGCTGTTTGAGAAAGCGATCATCCACCGTCTCTACGAGGAGGTTGCCGATGAGTTGCTCCTCATTGGGCGCCTCTCCCTCCTTCTGGTTGTTCGCCATTAAACAACTTCACCGGCGCCTTTAAAGATACAAAGATAAATACAAAAAATAAAAATAAAAATAGTAAAAAACGGAGAAGATTGGGGAAGGAAAGACGATAACACACAAGCTCAGCAATCCAGGAGCTGCGTGGATGAACATCACCTCTACGTACAGAGGGGAGAAGTATGAGAGAGAATGCATCTTTCCTGTCACGGATTTCCTCATCCTGTCTCTCCAGACTCTACTCTCCCCCTCATCTTCTATTTGTACAGATATTAACGTATAGTCTATCGTCCCCCCCCCCCGCAGCAAGGACTTTACAAAGGCGAGCAGAAACGTTTATGCAGCATAGAGAGCCCGAATGAGTTTCTCCTGCCTCGCGTAACCATCCGCCTTGTCCTTTTCAAGCCAGGCGACAAGCGTTTCTAGCCGCTGACAGTCGCGCTCCGCGCTGACACATTCAGTCCACTCTTCAGTCAGCACTGCCTTCTTCTTGCGGAGCCCTTCATATGTGGCATCGTGGTCTGACACCAGTACAGCCGCCTTGTGTTTTCGCCGGGCCTCGTCCAGGGAGAAATGGGCGGAGGCAAGACGTAGTCGGGCTGTGTCCTCTTCATGACGCATGTTCGCCACTGTGGCGCTCGTTGACGGCCCTAACAGTGGCGTGGGCCTCGTGCGCAGAACCGATAGACGGTCTTGTGGTGAAAAGATCGGTGTAGGATGGAGGCCTCCGAGCTGTCGCAGTGTCGCGGCACTGGTGGCCAGCGCCCAGGGTGAGTCCGGTTTGTTGGCGTCAGCCACGGTCTCGAGAAGGTCATTTTGCGTCTCCTTCAACATCAGCACAGGTCTCCCCTCTGGGACCTCCAAGCGATGGGGCGAAGAGGATGCCAGCAGCCGCCCGTCTACCGCGAGATAAAAATGCACACCCTCACCTGTCAGAGAGTCGCGAAGCGCATTGTCGTCGTCCACTGAGTGCGGAGTCCCATGGTCGCGGCTGCACATTAATTGCATGTTGCACGGCTGAAAGACACATCCAACCTGGGCACTGAAAGCCGCACACGCCTCCGACATCACCGACTGCAGCGACGGCGTTTCCGTTAGTCGCACCCTCGTCATGTATGTTCGGCCAGCAAAGTTCACGTACTTTACAAGCATAGACGTGGCACTGTCTGCCTGAGTCCTTGCTGGGGTGAAAAGAGACGTATTCTCCACGGCTGTGGGAACGACGGAGGAGGAAGCAAAGGTGGACGACACGGGAAATTCAAAGTCGTGCGGGGGTAGCTCCGTATCGGTGGCTCTCATTGCCACGGACGGCACGATATCGTCCACCACAGGATCACTGCCCAGCTCCAGCGGCACCACCACCGTTTCACAGAAGGCGAACGATGTCGCACGCCCTCTGGGGGCCCTGTGATTGAGTCGCAGCAGGTCTGGCACGGGAACAAGGATGCCTTGTGTGAAGATAAACCCCTCCCACGGTGCTTTGGATGCAACCTCCCTTGTCTCCTGCTGCACGCGCAGCAGCTCCTCGAAAAAGGGCATCCCGAGAATAGGCGTGTGGGCCTCCGTCATGGACGCAGTGCCCAGAAACACAAATCGGCCCCTCACGCTGCACATGCAAAAGGCCAACTGGGTCTCGTACGACGCATGCATCTCCAGTTCTGCTGCCATGCGTTCCTCCACACTCCGCCGCGCGAGCAGAATAATATCCCTCGGAGTGGTGGTGCGAAGAATTGGAAAGGAGAGCCACAGCTGCGCCTTGCTGCCGTTGGCGCTGACGGCATATAAACAGAGCCGAAGAATAGGCGGCATGTCGGTGCCCGCCGCACAAACACAAACACGATGCGTATTTGTATGTATATGTTCAAACTCCCGGTCACAGCCTCTCTGCAAGACTACCAAGCGAGTAGCCAGAGGCAACAGGGGCAAAACGTCATCCACCTCCACATACGCGTCCACAGTGAAGGAAGCGAATAGAGAGAAGTAGAGAGGAAAAAAAAAACACACGCATCTGTCAACAATCGGGACGGGTGCGCCAGAGATGCAAGCACACATATACACACGGTCTAGTCTCTCGCACGTCCCATCCATCCGTACCCGACGGTTACCCTCCCTCCCCCCCCCCCCTACAGACATAAATACCCAGACTCGTACGGAAAACATAACAATAGAAAATAAACAAAAACACACACACCACGAGTGGATGGGGTGGGACACGCTGTACCCGCGACCACCACATAACGGCACGCGTCTCCCCCACCCACCCACAAATACCCCCTCCACTATATATATATATATATTCGTTTTATTTACAGTTCCTTTGCCTACCAATAACTATGATCCTCATT
>NW_021706173.1:0-12023 GCF_003719475.1 Trypanosoma rangeli
GTCGCAATGCACAATACCAAGCCCATGCAAATAGTTAAGACCATTCAAGATATCCACCGTAAATCGACGTGCAACTAACGGACCCATGCGCCCAAAGTTCTTGATCACGGCATGCAACGAGCCACCAGGCACGTACTCCATAATAATGGCAAGATGAGACTGAATCACGCTGCAGGACACGTATTGAACAATGTTCGGGTGACGAAGCGTGGAGGCAATGTTCATTTCCGCCTCTAGCGATTCCTGCTTAATGTCTCGACGCAGCCGCGGAATACATTTGATAGCCACTTGCACGCCATCCTCCGACATCCCAAGGTACACAGAACTAAATGCCCCCTCACTAATTTTTTTTAGTGACCTGGTCCATACTCGCTTGTTCATATCTGTTAGTAACAGTGGGAGATCGTCGGCGGTGTTGCCGACTTCCTCACATGCCTGTAACGACGTCGCTGCTGCTGATGATGACGAACTGCAAACCTTCAACAACTCAAACAAGGCCCCACTCTCACTTTCAAGGCATTTGCTATGAGATGAAGCTCTGGAGGAAACGGAAGGAATAGTTTTGGGATTTGATACTATCTTGCAAAAGGTAGTTTCAGTGAAATATGTGGCTGTAGGTCCAAACTCACGTGCTGCAGCAACACTCACGTTTGGCAGCCTTTCCTGTAAAATGTCGCTTGCCGATCGCACGTAACTTGTGTTGTCGTTTATGGCACAGCGTTGTGCACATAAACGAATAAGACGCTTTGTCTGGCGATCCGACTTTTCTATTCGTTGAAAGTGCGACATGGCCTGCTTGTAATTTCCCTGACGCATCGCCGCAAACCCAAGACGGAAGTGCATCGGTGTGCTCATCGTCTGCCACCCTGCCGTTTCGGGTCGAAGCTCGAAGAGCACCACTGCCTCTGACGAAGACGATGGCAGAATACACTCAATAGGGTACGCTTGATGTGCCTGCAGTTGCGACGCCGTCCCAGATGTCGCCGCAATGCGGCACCCCAGTCGATTCGCCGCTTTTGCCAATTCACGCAGATTCATGATACCAACCACACTACGGGCATTTTTAGATTGTGCGCCACAAGTCCCCACATGAAATTCCTCTGTTGCAATAAAAAGAGTAATCGTCTGCTTCTCCTCTGACGAGAGTTTGGAAAAAAGCTCAAACGCAAAACGGCACCCTTTTATGGCGTGCATAGGGAGTGGTGAGTGAGCGCCAAAACTCACGAGTGTCCTGTCCGGGCGCGAGTACTCCGGACACCCATTTTGTTCTGTGGCGCATGTGAAGATGTTATCAAAATAGGTGTCAAGAGATCTGGGCTGGGCATTTTCAATGAGTACCATGGTGCAGTACTGTCGAACAAACGTATTAGTCCGTTCCTTGAAAACACGACTATTAAAACACATCTCTTGTCGCACCTTGGAAAAACAATTGTGTTCCATCCCCACCATCTCAGCTCGACTATTTATTGGGGATTCCCGCAGTTGAGAAGACGAGTGTGATTGAAATCCCCGCTTTTTCCTAGAAAAGGAATTTTCTTTGCGGGCATTGCTGTTGCTGCTGCAGCAGCTGGTGGCTGGGGAAGCGAGGATGGCACCAGGGACAAATGTCTTGACAATAGTGAGCTGACGCGTCAGTTCAGCGTAGGCGTCTTGAACGTCCCGAATTTCGGCAATTCTGGACCTTTTCCAGACGCCGCTATTGTCGTCTTGCCCACGTAATTGCAGGTTTGCTGCCCGTTTCAACTCCGGAGCGAGTCTTCGCATAGGTTTTACCAAAAAACAGGCGATTGACACGGCAAAAATTGCAACCATCATGACTGAAAGCCCTGTCGCAAGAGCCACGTAGGTGCTTGACCGGTCAAGTGCCCAAAAAAAATCAGCTTGAAGGGTAACAATAACCAACAATATATCTGAACTGGTGTCATCGGTCAGTCGCATGATTAGCGCATAGGCTTTATCACCCTTGTATTGAAACGACAGTTCACTCCGATCCGTTTCTTTCATAAACCTCGCAAAGCCACCGCCCCGGTGCACTTTCCCTATCGCTGCCTGCGCAAGTGAGTCTGAGATGTTATGAGTATGGAGGGGATGCACCTCAAACTGACCTCCGTCGACGGTCTTGATCTTCCATTGCTGCCCCCAGTTGTTTAGCACAACAAGATCCATTTTAGAATCAAGAAGCATCAAACGCCCATTGTTGCGCAACGCTCTGGACAATGAGAGTCTCTCCCAATGAGCAAGCACTGACGGCTTTAAGGCAACTTCCCAAAACCCAAGGCTATTGTTCACAACAAATGGAAGAACATACTTAAAATACATGGGTGAGTAACTAACACCGCTTGTGAACCAACGCGTATTACACATTACACCCTGCGATGTACTTGCATTCCATGGTACAGCAATGGCCTTGTAAGAACCATTATCGTTGGTCAAAATGGATTTCAAATTTGATTTGCGCAATGTCAGGTTGCGGGGAGGAAAAACAAAGCCGCCTATCTCCGGGTTAATCCGGTAGATCGGTGAGGTTGACATCCCATGCATTACGGAACCTCCGATCTGGTCGCCATCAAACACTGAAGTTGCCAGAACTCCCCATTCCTCTTCAGGCGGACCCGCTACTACTACCATAAGGTGGCCAACAATTTCACGGCATAGCTTCTTCGAAATGACATTTGACATGGCAAATAAAAGTTTTTCCTTACTTTTAGGGAAGAAATCACTGCTACTGTTCGTCGTGAGAGCATAATTAGCCGAGATGGCGTGGATGAGGGTCGGTAAATACATGGTCGAGATGTTGGTTGTGGCTAAGAGCATATCGACGGCATGCGCGTGAACCCGGTGAGTTGCATCCATAGCTTCTGTAAAAGTGACGAAATACATGGGAACAAAACCAACAATCCCCACAAGTAACACGCCAAAGCACATTGTACCTGCGATGAGAAATACTGTGCGGACACGGCACATTCTGTGATTTCTGAAAGGAGAGATATCACTACATTCCTCAACCTCGTTCTGTTTCTGGTCATCTGTGTTCTGATTTCCGGAAACTCTAAAGAGCATTTTAGCTACAATCTAAGAGGACCGGAAAAACAACAACGCATGAAGAAGAGAACGGAGGTCCCAGGCCCATCGATGGATGCAGCATTAAAGTCAACCTTTCAATGTGACAAAACAGAAAGCAAAAAAATAAATAAATAAATAAATAACTGAATACGCATGCACGCATTCGTGCGAAGTGTCACAAACCCAGCTTTTTTTCTTATCGTCCTTTGTTCTTTTTCGCACATGCACAAAATAAAAATTCCCACAAACTCCCCGCCATTGCGCGTGGGTGTTTTCTTTCGCGCTGTTTTCACTTCAATAGCACTCAACCTCCTCCTCCTTCAGAACCAACAGCAACAGCAGCAGCCCCCCTCTCCCACTCCATCATCACTCAAATCACGCATACATACACACACACACAAAGAGAGAGCCATATGAACCCTTCCACCCTCGCGTGCATGTTGTTGTTGTGGGGTGTTGTCGGTGTTCACCATCCTTCCGGAACTATTTATATAGACTGTAAGGACCACGCGTTGGGTACAATATCATCACCATCTCAAACAAATGACAATTTTTGGTTCAAGTAATACATTGAAAAAGCAGGGTAAAGGACATCTGTCTCAGAGACGTTCGGTATATGACCAATGGCCTTTCTCTTACCACTTACCATGTAGAGAGTTCGAGTCACGGCGTCCCAATCAAATTCCACGACGCAGCCTGTGGAAAAAGGCATCTTATCGCATTTCCAAGAGCCGTAAGAATCCCCTGCTCGCGAAAGGCACCAGCCACCGAGCTCAGATATGTACTTGTTACTCATGGAAGCCTCCTGCTGCGAACTAAGGTTAGGAAGCAAGCCCATCATAAGCCCAGAACCGTCGGTGCCCTCGCCCTGATCAATAACTTTCATGGCCCACTGCCGCTCGTTTCCACAAAGCGGGGATTTGGAACGCAGCGTCACCCAACCGCCATTTGTCTCTCTGCACGCCATTGAACCGTCAATCACAACGCCGGGGTGAGGTGTGGATCCGTCAATCTCCAAAATCTCCACACCCATTTGGCTGCGTCCAAAAGTCGCTGCCACTAACAACACAAAAAAAAAAAGTGAGGGGGGGCAATAAAACCCAAACGGTCAAGCATGGGAAGCTGCACGGCAGAAGCATGCAGCAACCAACAGCAACAAAGCAATCAAACACAAATACAACAAGAGACAATTGAAGACATCAACCAAAGACACACTTGAAATGCATGTAGTAAATGCGAAAGTAGACTGCTCCATGCGGAAACCTAAACAAAAGACAAAAGAAAAAGCAAACTCGTTGTCCTCGCCACAGCCGCCTTTCAGCACGAACTGCGGATCCACAAGTACTTCCCATCAAAGGAGCAGGACGGCACTCTTGTTAAGCACCAAAACTTCACCACCAAAATGGCGTACCGTCAGCAAAGGGGCATCGGTTGTATGGCCCAGCGCCCAACCACCTGCTCGTTGAGCCAGGGCATTATTATAGCGTGATTTGGGATGCCTGTGGCTTGCTTTTAAGTCTTCTCCATGATTCTGGTGGATCGCCGTGAGGGTTAGAGTCGCCTCAACTGCCAGTGCCCGCCCCGCGCGAGCACGCGCAACCGCCTGAGTCGTCAGCCAATTGTCAAACCCTGTTCCACCCACAACAAAATCAGGTATATTTTTCCAGTCAAACATGCTACGGCTCATTGCAAAGTAGTCCTCCGAAAGGGACTGAAATAAAACTCCGGGCGTCCCAAACGATACCTCAACATCTTTCTCCCAATTTGTGCCTAATGACCAATTCAACGATATGTCAAAATTCGTACGGCGCCCTACAGCAAACCAACCCTTGAAAGTTCCTTTTCTTTCCTCTCTGGCACAGAAATAGTATCGTACCGCTTCCATGGTTTCCAGTACAGAACGCGCATAAAGAATGTCCATATTAGAGTACATAACAATTTGGGCGTTAGGATACGCTGTAAGCACACGCAAGAAAAGACCCCGATACGTGGGCAAGCCAAACTTTCCATGAATCTCAAAGTTTTTTATAACATCAATACGTCGCCCTATAGCCATCACTGCGAGATCCTGATTGATCTGTTCAATAAGGGCGTGATCCAAAGCATTGTCAGTGAACACCACGGGCTGGATACCTTTGAGTAACGCCCAGTTAAAAAGCGTGCGGTTAGCAATGAGAAATGGGTCGTGCATATCACTTTTATTTGGCTCAAGTGATTTCAAAGGTTTTAGGGTTCCAAACAAGACAGTTTTTGGATCCATGCTTATCCTAGGAGCGAGTGACTCAAATTTCCAGCAGGCGCGTGCCACTGTACTCCAATCTGCGTCTGGAGTGGGAGAGTGACATGCCTTGTTGGGCTCAGCGTACAATATCCAATGGGTTGCGCCTTCTAGTTTCTTTGCGTCACACATCAGGCGGTCACCAGCGATGCGTACAAAACGCCTTCTAGAAACTGACCAAAGGGCAACTGTGGCCGCTCCCGGCACAAATTTAAAACTCCACAACTCCGCACTCCTCGCCTTTGAACGGTCCATTCCAACACTCCCATCGAGGTGCACAGAGAGAAACAAGGAGCTCCATGCCTGGACGGCGTATGTTCCCCTCACCAAACCGGAAACAAGACCCAAAGTTTTGTTTAAAACACCACTGTAGATGCCATCAGATGAGTGACCAAGCCAGCGGCCATCCGGCACCGAACGAAGGCGATAAAATGCGTCAGCCTTAATTCCTCCCATGAACGAGATCCGCGTCCAGCTGCTAGTGTCCTCTGGTGGTGCTGCGTTTTCTGGAAAAGCATCCGTGGCATAAAGATGCAGCGCCCCCAGATTACCTTCTCGACTCCCAGGATGAAGAGCTATGAGGGTGTAGAAACCACCACATATGGCACTGGCCAAAACATACAGTAGAGCAAGAGGAAGCAGCACTGACCTCCTCCGCCTCCAACGCATGGACACCATGAAAAGAAAAACAAAAAGGAGTAAACAAATAGAAGAACACCCGAAAGAAAAAGAGGGAAAAAAAAAACTTGTTTGCGGCGGGAAAAGGAGAGAAAGAGAGAGAGATAGAGAGAGTGGGACCGCAAGAAAAACACAAAGTGGGACATCAAAAAAAACAAAACAAAAAAAAGGACTGAAGAGAACACAAATGGAGTTGATGTCCAGAGTGAACAACAAAGCTTTTACCTTGCACTGTCCTCAGTAAACCTCGCATAAAGTAAACGGAAAAGTATAAATAAACGGCACGCACCATTATTCTCTCATAAGCCAAAGTACCCTTACACTCTCGCAAAAGTCCAGCAAATGAAGGCAATGGACCTTCGTTGGAGAAGCTCCACAGGGAACCCCATTCGCCTTCCTGCACATACGTCACTTCTTCTTTACCCTGAAATATGCTTTCATTTTTTTTTTATCTCTCGCTGTTAAAGCACACATCCAGAAAGTGAGATTTTTTTTTAAAAAAAAAGGAAAATAAAGAAGCAGTGAAGAGGAGTGAGAAACAAGAGATACTCTTCGGCCAATAAGCCCCATGCACGTGCACCCCATTTCACCCTATAGATGGTACCGTTACTGATGACATGGCCGTTGTGTTGTAGCCATCGATACACCCTTGTACAAAGGCTGCGTAGCCTACATTCTGTGGTTGGGCTATGAGATGCTGCAGCGCCTGAGCAAACTCGGGAGTGGCATGGACTTGCCGTATGACCATGCTCTCGCTCATTAAAATAACGTTCACAGCCAAGACGCATTCTTCCCAAACAGTGTACAGCTCACGAAGCCCATGTAGCGTCTCCACCATGCCAGGTGTGGTGTACAGATAACTCTGTGCGGTAGTCCACATCACCATGTTGGACTCGACTCCTTGCGTCTGCAGAAAAGACATCACAGAATCCTGCAATTCCGTTCCAATACAACGAGCACTACGAGGCAGGCCAAGCTCATTGTGAATACCATCAAAAAGATCTACAAGCCGCATGATATTAAAAGTTCCCTCCAACCCACAATTCATCGTGAACGTGTCGTTAAGACATTTGCTAGGCAGCTCCTCCGTTATTGTGCACGTCCTGCAGGCGACAAAGTGCGGCAAAGACACAAATAGTTCATGTAACATGTCACGGAGCAACATCAAATGGCCTGCAAGTAAAGCTTGTGAGGCTACATCGTATATGGCCTGTCGCACAGTAGGGTGGTTGCAAAACAGATATTCAATGGCGGACCGTCGTTGCAGCGTGCCGGAGCTGGCTGGCCCACAGGAGACCTCTTCCAGCGCAAGCAGCCGAAGTGGTTCCCTCTCCGAAGCAAAACCACAAGGCAAATCCTTCTGGAAGCCAACGACACTTAAAAGACGTGTCCAAACCCCAGAACCATTGGCTCGGTCATCGCCTCTTACGGCGGGCATTGCAATCTCCGCTTGCAACAACGCCGTAAAGCGCAGTAAGTCTTGAAGCAGATCAATCTTGCGCTGCCACAAGGCAAACGTAAATAACTCCACCGCAGACAACATCGCAGCCTCCAGTGACTCTACTGATGCGTCCCCGTCAGAGACGCTTCCATCCAACATTATAACACGCAACAGCTGCGCTGCTTCCTCAAATCGGTGGTTTTCAATGCATTCCCTAAAAAAAACAACCGGGGACCCCAAAACATCAAGGAGGACCCTCCACTGAGGAACATCTAACTTCCGAAGGCAGCTCACCACCACACTGTAAAACTCTGAGTAGCGTCGAAGAAGAGATACAGTCGCCTGAACGGCGGCCCGTCGATAATTTTGATCAAGACTATAGGGAAGAGACCCAGTAATAAGCGTGTGCAAGTAGTGGTCCGCGTTGGGTACAAAAGTACCGTTTCTTCTCATACCTTCCAGCCAGTAGAATAAACGATCGCTCCACACCAGGGGAACAAAAGAACTAACACTAGAAGCCGTCGGCTCCTCGTTCGGTGTACACAAACCCAGCAAGTCCGGGCAAGTCAAGGCTGCTAATACACGATAGTTGTACAAACGAGGCTTGAGGGACATCCGCAAAGAAACCGTAGGCGGCGCCCCACCAATAGCGCTCACAATCTCATTCGTCGAGCCAGCAGTGAGTAGGCAACCATCATGCGTCGAAACTCCCACTGGAAGAGTTTCGGTATCAAATTCCGACACACCGTATTTGTGTGCCCGCAGGAAAGCGTCTTTACCATCTTCTATACCAATTAAATGAAGAAGAGTAATACCATAAATGTCAAAAACGATAATTACACTACCATCCATCGGCACAGAATAATCAATCCAAATGCGACAAACACCATCTGAGCGAAGAACGTTGATTGGAGGTGGCATTTCGGAGGCATTCGCCACAGCAATACCAATATCAAAAGAGACCAAGGCGTGAGAACCTCGCAGAATAAACAAAGCCTGGGGCAAGGCTTTCTCGTATCCCTTTTGTTGACTTGAAAGAAAATGAGAAGAAAATTTATAAGGTCGCAGCCGTGCCGGATGAATACATGCCATTCCCACGGGGTACAAAAAAGTATCTGGTAACTGTGTGCGGGTTATAAACTCCAAAGATATTTTGACATCTACTGCGGAGGGCTGCCCTTCAAATGCAATCACACAGCGCCAAAGGAGAAGCGCATTAGAAGAATCCGCCACAAGTATAAAAATATCAGTGTATTCATCGTGGCATTCACACACGTGTAACGGCATCCTCTCTAAGGGCACCCGGCCCAGCAAGGCACTTGCGTCTAGATACCTGTGGGCGTACACACGCAACTCAAAGGTACGATTGTGAGTTATCCGCACTGGTAGTACAACAGCAAGGTTGCTAAGCCAGAGGGGTTGTGCCACACAGGCAAACTCCTTTTCCTGATTCTTGTCACGCAGGGAACGCCATCGGTGTGAAAAACGGTCAAACAATACAAAGCCATTCCTACCCGCAAGGACCAGAGAACTACCGTCAGGACTTACAGCACCGTGTGTCAAGGGGTAATTCTCAATTACGTATCGCGAACGAGCGCTGACCACCTCGTGCAAGGCAAGTCCTCCATCTGCGGCAAAATGGCCCGCTAGGCGCAGCACCTCATTGTCAAACGCAACCAATGGGGTAAAACTGCTTTTGCTGTCCACAGTAGGGCTTGAAATAATTTGATTGAAACTGTACTCCGTAAACCCGCTACTAAGTGGCTCAATGACACATAGACGATATCCATAATAACTCCACGAAAAGGAAATGCATCCCCCAACCTCGCGGCGCTGCGGGTGATGAAACGACAATGAGGAATACACGCACACCCCACTATAATGAACAACAACCACGCCAAGGTGGTAGAAACCAACACATAGCAACTCCTCGTTGGGGCTCCATTGCAGGCCTTCGATAGGGCCAAGCCGCTTCGCGCCGCTTAGACACTTCAATCCATTCCAGAAGGGTTTAAGTGAGAGATCTGCACTAATCCATTTACAAACAGCATCGCCTGCCTGTGTGGCCATCGCCAATAGCATGTGCCTTGAATTTATCGAGATACGAGCCACACCTGGGGCAGAAGCACACTTGCCTGAAAATACAATGTCATCCCTTGTGAAATCACTTCCCACATTACTTTGAGCCAAAAGCACGTATCCATTCGCTAACAACAACACCGTCAATTTTAGTTGGAGAGCATGGTGCACGTCCAAAATGGATCCAGTAAAAATATCACCGCGCGCTACACGCACATCCGTGCCTGTATGCTCTTCCCCCACCTCCTCTGGGGAGGCAAAGCAATGGGGCCCTTTACTCAGTGAATGGCAGCTCCATGTATGCAAAATTTTCTGCTGAAACCAACCAATCACACAAATCACACCAGCTGTTGTGCAGGCCAAAAAACAGTTTGGTCCGCCTGTAGTGAGAGACGTCACAATACCAAATTCTAAATGCTCCTCCTTTAAAAACCGCACACGAGAGGCCAAAGAACAAAGGCGGAGTAGATGGTTGTGACACAGCGGCGCCAGTAACTCCATACTCTTCAAGTCAAGAGAGACTTTGAAAAAAAGCATGCGCCGCTGTAGTGTTGCAACCACCAGATAGTCTCCCCTTGGATGCCACAAGAAGTGAGTGGCCGGGTCATCCTCAGCAGTGGCACCGTCTATTCGCACCGAACCGATATAAATCTCATCGCTGGTGCCCGTCCAAAAGTGTAATTGTGTTTTCGACAGCACTACGACGCAGTTCCCCGCAGGACTTGATAACACCGCCACGGAATGCTTGTCGCAACCACTCACTTGAAGGTCCCACGTGTGCACCGCTTGGAAACCACAAGCCAGGTGCATTACGACTAGAGGTCGCCAACGTTGATGCAACAAAAAGAAAAAAGAAGAAGGAGACAGGCAGACAGAGACAAACATATATAAAATAAAGAAATTAAAGGGGAAGGGGCAACAATAAAAAAAAAAAAACGACAGTTTTCAATAACACCAAAAATACAAAGAGATGCACGTCTGCATTACGCGGTGCCACAACATGACCTTGTTAGAAGGACCACCTATGCGCGTCATTCGCACAAAAAAGAGGGAGTGACGTCCAAGCTCTCCGCTCCGCCGCTGGAGTGCGCAACTGAGGGGCGGGAAGATTCTTGTTCACGCATTCGTTTCCGCCGCGCCACAATCATGTCATCCACCTTTAGTAATCCCGTATTTTTTCGCATCACAGCCAGGGCATCAATTATTACGTTGATAATGCCCTCGCGTCGTTCCACTGAGTCATATCTAAACTTGCCGGCGTATGCTTCCAATTGACCAGAGCCATCTGCGACGAGGTACACCAAAGCTTCCGCCACCTCATCGGCCGGCACCTTAGCGCACAACGGGGTCATAAACGAAAGCAAAAAGAGGCGATGAGCGCATTCCAACATTCCCGCATGTTTTTCAGGCACCAGCTCAATGATACGCTTCATTGGATGGACCATTTGAAAATTAAAGTTTAACGTATGACACAAAAGCAACTCCATCTCCAGTAACATCCTCCGCCACCCCTCCATCTCATCACCCTCCCCATTGACTTCAAAGACGAGCGAAATTACCCGATTTAGGCGCACCTTGTAATGCTCCACCTTACACGCCAGAAACACGCAAGAGGCGCTCAGTACTATTTCGTCAAACCGTCGCAACTCAAAACGACTTACAAATGTGTGCCAGTACGACATGGCAGTCGCAAGGACAGTTTCATCCAGCTTTAGACTTTCCACAACATACCGTGTCATGTTGTATGCCTTCGCAGCGGTTCGGTAGTAGAGCCTCCCCAACTGAAACAAGGGATTCGCGCTGCCCACAGTCACCGGCATCGGAGAGCCACAAGGAGAAGAAGACCAGAACGGCGTCGCCACCACATCCATAACTTTCCTACAACTATTGACAAACGTCAGAAATCCTTCAATAAAAATGAAAAAAAAAAAAAGACCTTACCAAAAAATATGCAAGTCGTCAGCAAAAAAAAAAAGGCTATCACAGGAAGGGTAACAAAAAAAGTTTGCATGCGTAAAGCAAATAAAAACAAAAAAAAATTAAAACATTGATGAATCCAAAAATAAATAAGGTTGTACACTGCAAGTATTAGCATTACTTCTTGTGGTTCTGCTTCTTGTTGAATTTGTGGGCGTCCATGAGAAGCTTCGCACGCTCCGCGCGAGCCTTCTCCTTGGCAAGGGAGCGGGTCGACAGGGCAACGCGAAGCTGTTTACCACGGAACTCGGCACCGTTCTTCTCCTTCACCACCTTTTGTGCGGCGGCGGGCGAGTCCAGATAGACGTATGCATAGTTGTTGCGGTACGTGCGCAGGCGCAGCACCTTCAGGCCGGCGAAGAGTTCACGAATCTGCTGCTTCGTCGTGGATGCGCGGAAGATGGGCGAGACGAACACAACAGAAGAGTTCTCGTGCGGGTCAGGCTTCGGAGTCGTCTTGGCAGGAACAACGGACACAACGCTGCCCATCACCTCCTTCTCGTTGAA
>NW_021706173.1:12048-14237 GCF_003719475.1 Trypanosoma rangeli
CTCGTGCGGGTCAGGCTTCGGAGTCGTCTTGGCAGGAACAACGGACACAACGCTGCCCATCACCTCCTTCTCGTTGAAGAGGTCAATGGCCTTCTTCACTGCCGCCACGTTCTCAAAGAAGACGATGGCGTAGCGGCGACGACGCACCCTCACGCCGACAACATTACCGGCGCTACTGAAGATCGCTTTGGCGTCGTCCACAGAGCCTTGACCCCAGTTCTTCACGTACACGCCGTGGTGCTTGCCGCCATCAGTGCGCTGCTTCGTCTCCTTCACGGCAGCCTTGGGCGCAGCAGCGGTGCTTTTGGGCGCGGGTGCCTTGGGAGCGGGTGCCTTGGGAGCGGGTGCCTTCTTCTCAGTCTTAGGTGCAGGGGCCTTGGCAGCACTCTTCTTCTCGCTCTTGGGCGGAGTAGCCTTGGGAGCAGACTTGGCGGGCATTACTCTGTGGTTTTATTACTCGAAGTTCGAGGTCGAAGTGTTGCTAACTTGCTATAGACGTTGTCATTGCAAAAAGGAGTGGGCAAAAGCAAGGTTTTCATTACATGTATTTTTCTTTTTCTCCCCGTCTAGCTCTCTACAACTATTTAACTTTATATATTGTCTTATTGACGTTTCCGCCGCTCATGAAAACTACGCCAAGCAAAACAGTCATGAAATAGGCACTAGCGTCGCTGGCTTCTGGGACAAGCAGCCACAACGGTCACGAATGCTCTTTGCTCCCCAGACGGCAGCTGCAGAACATGCGGCCACAAAGAGACGAAAAGGTTCGAGTGAAGGCCAGCGGACTGCAGCGCCTCGCCCCCACTTCCTATAACGTGTGCCTCAAAATGTTTGGGAAACAGTGCAACTGGACCACGGAAGCACTCAAATGGGAATGAGCGTCCCACAATACCGACAAGCTTAACGCAGCACTCGCGAAGACCCCAGTGCTGTGCCAAAACTACATCCACCGGATCGATGCAATCGCCGTACGTCATCTGGACGTACGCCAAGTCAGCAGCATCCAAAGATGATGGCTGACAACGCGGCATCCAACGCGCACCAAAGTGGGAAAACCGCCTCCTAACATAAGCTAGCCGCTTTATATCAACCACATCAATGCCAAAGGCAAACGGCGTGTTATCGCGCCACGCTACAGCACCACCAATGGTGTCCTCATGGGAGAGTGAAAGAATGGCGCCGTACTGCCGCGCCTCCTCTCTCGCACCCACAAACAAAATTGAGGCATTCAGTGTAGATGACAGCGCCGCAGACGCCGCCAACCGGGAAAGAACGTAAGGCTCTTGGTGATTTACATGCAACAATCGGGCTCGTTTCCTCAACTCCACAGAAACACACTCAGATGACACCGGTGCAATGGCCAAAAAAGCGTTGACACCAGAAGCCTCTCCAAAAAAACTGCTCAGCCTTTGTAGGGTCATCACAGCCGTGTGAAGCCGTCACGATCTATATTGACGCAGCTGCACAAAAACCATATCAGTGCCAAAAACACACAGAAGAAAACAACAACCGACCTAGCAGCAACAACCAGCAAAAGAAAAAAAAAAAGCACACACACACACACATGCACATACAAGAAAAGACCACTAACAACAATATATGTTCATGTAATACGCGTAAAGGTTGAAAATGTACACGTAAAACTTGGGCGTAAAATAAATTTTAAAAAATACCAAAAATAACACCTTACTCTCACTTCTTGTGGTTCTGCTTCTTGTTGAATTTGTGGGCGTCCATGAGAAGCTTCGCACGCTCCGCGCGAGCCTTCTCCTTGGCAAGGGAGCGGGTCGACAGGGCAACGCGAAGCTGTTTACCACGGAACTCGGCACCGTTCTTCTCCTTCACCACCTTTTGTGCGGCGGCGGGCGAGTCCAGATAGACGTATGCGTAGTTGTTGCGGTACGTGCGCAGGCGCAGCACCTTCAGGCCGGCGAAGAGTTCACGAATCTGCTGCTTCGTCGTGGATGCGCGGAAGATGGGCGAGACGAACACAACAGAAGAGTTCTCGTGCGGGTCAGGCTTCGGAGTCGTCTTGGCAGGAACAACGGACACAACGCTGCCCATCACCTCCTTCTCGTTGAAGAGGTCAATGGCCTTCTTCACTGCCGCCACGTTCTCAAAGAAGACGATGGCGTAGCGGCGACGACGCACCCTCACGCCGACAACATTACCGGCGCTACTGAAGATCG
>NW_021706163.1:0-2242 GCF_003719475.1 Trypanosoma rangeli
CTCACCTTATGGGGAAATAACCTTATGGGGGACATCTCACCTTATGGGGGAAATAACCTTATGGGGGACAACTCACCTTATGGGGGAAATAACCTTATGGGGGACAACTCACCTTATGGGGAAATAACCTTATGGGGGACATCTCACCTTATGGGGGAAATAACCTTATGGGGGACAACTCACCTTGTGATTGGTCGCGCTGTTCTTTCCGCAAACTTGTTTTCCGTCTTTAATAGTTCATCTTCGCAATGAAAGAACTTGTGGAAAGGGAAGGTGGGCGGGGAACGGGTCTTCGACATGCGGTTGTGTGGTGTTGCATCACGCAGCACCCTCCCACACAGAGCACATGATGGCGGCGGGGCACGGGGTGTTGCAGTAGTATACGCATACACGCCACAGTCATGGCCCCCCCCCGCTGCACTGATTTTTGTTTTCTGTTTGTGGTCACCACCACCTTACTGACCCCCCCCCCCCCCCTCCACACACACACATCCACTTCCCTGCTTTCTCTCTCCCCCCTCTTCTCTTCTTTTCCGCCCAGCACAGGGGCAACACAGTTAAACTCGATTTATTTTTTTTGTCTTGTGTGCCCCCCCCCCCCCCTCCTTCCCCTCCCTCCCTAACCAAAAAAGCGAAAAAAGACCGTGCTGTTTGCCGGCGAGCAAGACATATTTATATATACATATATGTGTATATATTGTAAAGAGAGAGAGAGAGAGAGTAAAGGAAAAAAAAGGAAGGAAAAAACCCGGCATAGAGCACACAGCCTCTCTCTCCCTCTCCCTGCGCGCGCCATAGCAGCGCATACACAGCTGCACACGCGCACCGGGGTAAGGTCGACGACTGACTACTCTCTGTCGGGTCTTTCTCTTTCTTTCTCTCCCTCCCACACACACACACACACACACACAACACTGCACACACTATATATGTATGCACACATGTCCATTTTCCCATACATACACATATAATATAATATATATTATATTATATTATATTATATATGTGTAATATTATATATATAGTCCCTGAGCATGATATTTCAGGCCTCAAGGTTCAGCGCCTCGGGACGTAAAGTGCCCCTCGAGCCCCGCCGAAGCGAAGCATACCGCTCATGCCAGCCCATGCATGTTCTCTCGTTTGGAGAGGGACGCAAGTGTGTGTTGTTTTGTGTGTTGCTGCGTTTGCGTTGTTGGAGCATACATCCGTATATATATACATACATATACATATACACATGTATAGCGCACTGCGTGTGCTTGTGCCGCTGTCCTCAGGCAGGAATTTCGATCAAACCCACAAAAACCGCTGGAGAGAGCGCCGCCTTCCCGTGCGTTTGGGATGCCCCTTCCCTGCACAAACACGTACACACACATATATACATATATAAATACATACATAATGTGCGTACGTGGTGAACGTGTGAGGTCGCATTGCGTGTGTCGTCTTTTTGCGAGTGTATCAAAAAAATACACACACAAAAGAGACGGCAACAACGCAACGTGCGTTTCCTTGTTTTTGTTTCAAAAAAAAAATGTCTTGTGATCATGGAGATACTTGGCGCCTTCAAGGGCAGGCATAGCCTACCAGATGATTTGGATGGCGATTCGATAGTTTTTTTGGATGTATTTTTTGAAAACCAAGTGAAACTTCCCTCTCGCTCGCGTGCAGCGAAGGAACCGCAAAAAGAAGGTTTTAATTTCTGTAGGAGCCCCGCTGCCACCACCCACCCCCGCACAAGACGCGGGTGGACGAAGGCAACAGCACTGTATATATATATATATATATATATATAGCATTCTCTACTCTTCCCTAAAACAGCTGCGCACATGCAGCGCATTCCCCGATACAACAAACAAAATTGCAAGACAACGGTCACACATATATATAAATATATATGTGATTTTGTGTTATTCAGAATGGGCATCTGGTCTTGGGATTGGTTTCTGGCTTAGAGGCGTTCAGCCGAGAACCACCGTGCGATAGCGTCGGAGCACTTGCCGTTCGACAAACTCCAGAAACCAGAGGCACGGCATGGGAGTTCCTCTCGTACTACCCCATACTTCCCTCACGATACCTGCGAGATCCCTTCACAATCTCACACTCTCTGAGAGTTGGTGTTTTTTTAGTACACATACATACATATATATATATATATAACTAAAAAAGTGGTGACCGTACCAAGTACATGCCACCGACCAGCCAGTCCAGAACGACCAGCCTCCGCTTTGCGCGGATAATC
>NW_021706163.1:7521-8067 GCF_003719475.1 Trypanosoma rangeli
TTTTTTTTTTNTTTTTTTTTTGTAGTCTCTCTTGTGAGATTTTAGTTTGTTGTTGTTGCACGTGTGCTCTCTCTCTTTTTCCTCCCACCACCAAAAAACCACACACACAACCTCCCCCCCCAACCCCCCCTTCTCTCTCTCTTTTTCTCCACACACGCCACGCATCTCCCCACACACACACAAACGCCGGAGCGGATCATGCGCGCTGTCGCGCGCTTCATCCGTAATCCCCAGGGGCTCTCTGCATGTGCATATATATACATATATACACATTTCCCACAAAACACGACACGCGTGCACAAAACGTAGATGCAGATATATATATATATATATACATAAACAATGTACACACACATGTTGTCGGGGTTTTTTTGTGTTCGACACTGAGAAATATGGCATGCACGGGGATGACTCGAAAGAGCTTCTCCCATGCGCCGTTTGCGTTCAAAGATTCGGTAATTGAATGATTCTGCAATTGATACCACTTTATCGCACTTTGCTGCGTTCTTCAACGAAATAGGAAGCCAAGTCATCCATCGCGACACG
>NW_021706163.1:10730-11611 GCF_003719475.1 Trypanosoma rangeli
ATGACTGCTTTGGTCACACTTTTTTAGTCACAGTAAAAAATCACGGGCGCCCCCTGGCATGCATGACATGCGAAAATCAGAGAGGTACCACTCCCGTGTTTTTTGTTTCTGAGTGTTCACGGACCTCAAGGGCATGGGTCACCAATCCGAAGTGGACGGGACTAAACCATTGCGCCTCGAAGGCCCACAATTCAACTACGAACCCTTTAACAGCAACAGCATTAATATACGCTTTTGGAGCTGGAATTACCGCGGGTGCTGGCACCAGACTTGTCCTCCAATTGTTACTCGATTTTGGATGGGTTTAAATATCCCCCATTGAAAACGACAATGCAAAGCACTGTCGGCTCTATTTCTTTTCGCTGCCTCATCGTTTTTTTTTGACATTGGGCAATTTGCGCGCCTGCTGCCCTCCGTAGAAGTGGTAGCTATTTCTCAGGCTCCCTCTCCGGAATCGAACCCTAATCCCCCGCTCCCGTCAACGCCATGGCAGTCCACTACACGGCCATCGCTGGCTGATAGGGCAGTTGTTCGTCAAAAGACGCCAGGTAAAAAACCCAGCTTTCGCACGGAATGAATTGAATCAACACTTCTGGGTGTTACTGCCGGTGAAGGCATTGGTTTTACTTTCATTCATTCGCTGGACATCCCATGGCGGTGAGTTGCCCCACCGCCGAAACAGAGAACATCCGGTTGGTTCATGTATTAGCTTGGCGTTTCGCCAAGTTATCCAATGTTGCGGAAACCGCAAGATTTTTGCGGCAGATTACGTCTGATGTAATGAGCCATGCGCAGATTCCTGCAATGCAGTGATTCTGAGGCATGCATGGCTAAGTCCTTGAAACAAGCATATGACTACTGGCAGAATCAACCAGATCCCC
>NW_021706163.1:11636-14701 GCF_003719475.1 Trypanosoma rangeli
TTTCTCAGGCTCCCTCTCCGGAATCGAACCCTAATCCCCCGCTCCCGTCAACGCCATGGCAGTCCACTACACGGCCATCGCTGGCTGATAGGGCAGTTGTTCGTCAAAAGACGCCAGGTAAAAAACCCAGCTTTCGCACGGAATGAATTGAATCAACACTTCTGGGTGTTACTGCCGGTGAAGGCATTGGTTTTACTTTCATTCATTCGCTGGACATCCCATGGCGGTGAGTTGCCCCACCGCCGAAACAGAGAACATCCGGTTGGTTCATGTATTAGCTTGGCGTTTCGCCAAGTTATCCAATGTTGCGGAAACCGCAAGATTTTTGCGGCAGATTACGTCTGATGTAATGAGCCATGCGCAGATTCCTGCAATGCAGTGATTCTGAGGCATGCATGGCTAAGTCCTTGAAACAAGCATATGACTACTGGCAGAATCAACCAGATCTCAATTGCGACGCGGCGTGCGCCACACAAACAAACATATACATATATATATATATGTGTTTGGTGATCGTGGCACACAGTCACGTGTTGTGTATTGATGATCTTCTTTGTTGGTTTCGTATATAGTGTATATATATATATATATACACCATAGAGAGTGGGGAAGCACACACACACACACACACGCATGTATACATATATATATACACACACGTATGTGTGTGTATGTGTCCCCCTCCTCCTAGGTTCAACGCACTATCGGTTGTTGGTAGTTGACCTCTTTTTTTGGATGAAATTCCTCGAAATGCGGCGACAATCAAGTACCGATTTCTATTCAACCAAGTGTTCACAGCTGCAAACAAACGGCAGCCCACACAGAGTTCAGCACGCACGAAAAAATGGAATATATATATATATATATATTCCTTTGGCCTGGTATGCTATTCGACAAAACACACATGCACGCGCTTGTACATTTTATTTCCACAGTCTGAGGGGTGCTTTATGACTTTTGCAACAGCATCGCGTCGCGAACCCTGCCGCCATATATAAATGTGTACATGTGTATGTATATAGTGTGTGTGTGCAAAGCAAAGATATCTTTTTCAAAGGGGATCACGCAAAAATGATCCCACATGAAAATAAAAACAGTGCATACAAACAACACACGCAACACGCACGCGCGCACAAACATAATATATACAGCAGAGGGCAGCTGCGAAGCAGTCCTCCCCTATTCCCCCCTTTTGTCTGCACAAACACACAACATATGTGTGTGCATGTGCACGCAAAAGAGAAAAAAGGAGAGAATCGCACACTCGCCATCATGTCGGTTTTTACGTGTGTGTGTGGACACATATATATGCATACACACACACACACGCGTACAATCATGCACATGCACACACACACACACCTCCACATATATAGAGGTTTGTGCGTGTGCACACATACATGGGTGCATGTATTTTGGTATATATATATATATATACCATCGTATCGTAAGAAAGCATCAAACAGGTTCGTGGTGGCGACACAACGCAAGAGACACTCCTCTCTTTTCCACAACCAAGTGTGGAAAAGGGGGGCTCTCCAGCGCGGCGCACACTCATGTGTGATATGGGTTGGTTCGTCTTATTCGCTGTGTTTGCGTTTTTGCCTTTTTTATGTGTGGTACCCGATGAGGTAACTCGCACAGACTCGGCATCCACACAGCGTTTCGACTCCCCTTCTGAAGAATATGTATATATATATATATATATATATATATACGTGTACACGGTATTATGCGTGCGGTGTTCCCTCCTTCTTTTGGAGCCACACACACACACATATATATATACCCTCGAGAGAGCGGTGATAATGAGACACCGGGGCCACATATGGAGGAACACACGGCAAGCCGAGACGCGAAAATAAATGTTAAAGAGCGACGACAACACACAGTTACCCCCCCCTCCCCACACCTCTCCTCCGGCTGTAAAAAACCAGAGAGGCACAGGGAGAGAGAAGGGGGCACACAAAAAGAGCTGACAAAATCGTAGACAAGACGCCTCTGCGTGCAAGAAAACTTGCAAACACACGTCCATGAACACGACCCTAACGCCCCTCTCACACCCCCCAACCGTGCGCGTCCACATCTCCAACCACGCCCGACCTTCCATAAACCTCCACCCGACCCTACTCCCCCATGATGTAGGGGGGGTGGTTGTGAGGATGGGGTGCCACACTGTCGGGGGAGGGGGGGGGGGGGGCCCCCGGCCACGGCCCCCCACCAACACCACCGGCCATTTTTTTTCTTTTCACTCGAGGATAAAACCAACCACATCTTCCCCCACGCTCCCGAAACACGGGATTGGCGCGCAAAAGCCCGGCGGTTGCAGCCAAAAAACAATTAGTGAAAACGACAATGTCCTGCTTTTTATCAAAACAGATTTTGAAAAAAAAAGCCGGGGCCGGCTCCCAAAAATTCCGGGCGCCGCCGCCCCCAAAACCTTAAAAACAGGATCCACCCACAACCACGCCCGCGCCGCCGCGGAAGAGGCACGGAATTTCATCACAAGGCATTGGCAGATACAATGTAAAAACAACGGAGGCGAAAGAGGACGTCTCACTTTTTATCGAAACTTTATTTTCAAAAAAAAAAAGGATTTTCCGAAAAAACCAGGACAGTCTCCTCTTTTCAGGGTCTTGGCAGCCTGCGCCCGCCTCGCCCGCCCCCAACCCCAAAAAAATCCGGATAAAACCAACCACATCTTCCCCCACGCTCCCGAAACACGGGATTGGCGCGCAAAAGCCCGGCGGTTGCAGCCAAAAAACAATTGGTGAAAACGACAATGTCCTGCTTTTTATCAAAACAAATTTTGAAAAAAAAAAAAAACGGGGCCGGCCCACCCCCCCCCCCTCACCCCAGGCCCAACGGCAGATACCGAGCGCGCCCCCCCCTCAATAGCCAAGTGGGTGGGACGTGCCAACAAGCCGCGGCGGACACGGGATCAACGCCCGCCGCCGCCAAAACTTCCCGCACACCCCCCCTGGCTCGCAGGAGAAGCAGGAGGAGGGAAAAATAAAACACAGCCCCCGGCGGCGACCTCACCTTATGGGGGAAATAACCTTATG
>NW_021706174.1:0-14194 GCF_003719475.1 Trypanosoma rangeli
GACTTGTCTTTGACATCCCCTTCAGTGGGGGCACTCGTTTTGTCCTCTTCACTTCTTTCATCTTCCCTTCTGCCAACGGTTTCCACCGCAATTCCACCGCCACCACCTTCACTCCTGTCAGCGTGCCGTGCGGGTTCTACTGAAACCCTCGACTGTTCTTGCGGTAAATCTGATTCTTGTGGATTTTGTCTTCCTCCATTCGACTCCTGACACCGCTGATCCCGCTTCTCTTCCTGCGAACCATTTTCAACGGTACTGTCCCTCCCGGCACCGCCAGGCGTTGTTTCCCCACTCCCATGAGTTTGGCCACCGGATGACTGCACACTCGCCCGCAGCCACTGCACAAACTCCGGCTTGCGGCCGCAGTACTGCCCCTCAATCTCCGCCTCCGTCATGTCCCTCGCAGCCGCCCTCAAGTCCCTCCAGTCACCCTACGTGCAGTAGCCGCCGCCCCACGCACCGACACCGCCGACGCAGTACAGCACGCAGAGGGTACACACCAACAGCACACGGCCAGCCATCCCCACTCTTGTCACCGCAGCACACACACACGCACACGCACAGTCTAGCGAGGGGGAGAAAGAAGAGAGGAGGGTGAAAAGTGGAACACACACACGCACGCAGAAAGAGAGAGAAAAAGACCGCGAGGAAAGTAGCATCGTGAAGCCCCCATGCAGTGGAAGAGCAGGGGGCGAGTGGTTAAGACAAATGTGACAGCATCATCGTACTCGGGTGAGCCGCAACATCTCCTCAAACATGCGCATCTCCTCCTCGCACCAGAAACCATCATCACTGCCAGCGGTGGCGGCAGAAGTTCGCTGCGGTGAAATCTGACGAAAGCCGACTGTCGCATCGCTCGCGGCTGCGTGGGGTATCGCCTGGTAGGCCGCGTACGCAGCGTCGTCGCAGGCCTCGAGAGACGGCACGTGAGGCTCCAGCTGCCGAAAGACGTCCATCACCACTCGGCGTTTCGTCTCAAAATCAAACGCGGAGTCACAAAAAAGAGACGGGGAGTGATTCACCTCCATAAGTACGGGTTCTAAACCTTCCGTCAGCATGAAGTCAAAGCCAAGGAGTTCAAAGCAATTCCGTCCATCACTGCGTGAGCCCCGTGATGCACCGGTGCCAATGAATTCCCGTCGCAGCTCCTCCAATCCGGAAAGGATCGTCAGCATGATGCATAAGTCGATGCGGCGCAGCAGACACTCCCAGCGAGTCACAGCAGGAGCTTCAGCGGGCGAGTCCACATCGCGCTCCTTATCCGGCAGCCCATTGATGTAGTGTTGCAAAAACTTAAAGTCCCGCTTGTTGCCCTCACAAACGGCGCCATGACTCGTCTCTCTTGTGAACCCCACAGAAAACCCCTCTGCGTTCTTGTTGACAGCGTAATTCGTTAAGTGCACTCTCACCTGCCCGCAGCTGGTTCTGCTGGGGGCGGCATACTCCTCCGCGCAGATGCGCACCAAACCCTCTTGATGGACAAACAACTGCAGTCCATCAAGCAGGCCCGCGTAACCGGCGCTCGCAGCAGGCTGAAACGGCTGTGGCATGCCTCTCCTCAGGCGCGGGGGTCGTCCAGCCACGACAGAGGTCAAAAGCACATAAATACGAAGATCAAACTTCTTGCGCTCGATACAAAGGGGCGGCGTCACGTATAACTGCACAAGCCAATCCTCCCCGTCCTTGCCTGTCAGAGTTTCTAGCGCCTGAAGCGGCTCTGGCGTCAAAACAATTCCCTTTCCTTGGCACCCCCTGTTCGGCTTCAGGATGAAGAAGGGCTCGCTTTTGGGTGACTGCTGCTGCTCTTGTCGATCACAGAGAAACCGCTCCAGCTGCCGCAGCTCCGTTGACGCAGAGAAGCTCCATGGGAAGCCGCGCATCGCCGCGGCCAAGGCGGAGTCCACCTTCAGCTGCCGTCGGATGCGCATCAGCCGCTTGAACAGCACAGCCTTCCGGGCAACAACGTGCATGGCAGGAAAATGGTTCACCCGGTGGTGACACGACAACGCAGCAACACGCGAGGGCAGCACACTTTTGTCAAGCCACTGGATTTGTGGGCTACTGCCTGCGTCATAAGCCAAACCCCGTGGCCCAAGCCGTTTGGTATACGGCCGCACATCACTCCGCAACGCCACCTCGTAAAAATAGGCAGGGACATCTTCGCGGTTCTCATCTTCCACGTACCATCCCAGTGCCACTGCCGCCGCCCGTACCACGTGATACCGTGTCTGGCTGCAGTTCACAACAATGACCTTCCGCAATGTATCCACGTCGTTATCACGTGCAACGCCATTCATGACTTTCTCCTGCCGGCCATGCAGAAAACCAAAACAAAAACAAAGAAGCACACGCAGCAACAAGAAGATAAGATCCCAAACAAAAGTGTTCCCCGGCAACACAGAAGTGCACTGCAAGGCCAAACAACCATAACGACGGAAGAACAAAAAGAAAAAAAAAGATACAGCCGACTCCGTAGTTCGTTTCTTCTGCTCCCTTTCTCCGCTTCCCTCGCACTTTTATGCTCTCTTCCCATCCTCTCTTTTTTTCGAAATGCGGGAGGCGAGTGCACAGGTGCCATGTGCGCCTGTGAGTCTGTTTGTATGAATGAGAGCGGGTTTGATTGCACGGGCGATAGACAGCTCAGGTTCACATACATACACGCATACATACATACATGTATTCTCTTGCGCTCGGGCTGTGCTGAGCCACGGCTGCCCATCTCTATAAATGCCCTGGGAGCGCACAGGAACGAACAGCCTCAGGTACATGTCGCCGGGTACGGACTGTCCCTGGTGCGCCATCGTGCAACCAACAGTACTGCTTGCAGCCTCACTCTATCCACAAAATGCACCCTCGTTGGAACTCAAGACCCTCTTCTCTCTTCTCTCTCACACACACGCTCCTTCCCGCAACACCAGGAAGAAAGAGGTAGTGAGAAAAAGCCACATTGTCGCCAAATTTCAACTTCCGGTCCATCTTTCATTCAGGTTTCCTCTTCTTTATTTGGCGTGGGGGGCAGCGGAGCGTTTACCCCTTCTTTTTGACTTCCTTTTGGTCCTCTAAGTGGCGAACTAATCCGCCTTATGACCCTCAATCGTGTCCAGAATCTCCGACTTTGTTTTGTCGCGTGTGACGTCAATGTTGTTTTCCTTGGCGTACGCCCTAAGCGCGGCGACGGTCCACCGCGGCGTCGGATTTTCGCCTGGCCGCGCCGAAACGGAGCGCGAGCGCTTCGATCGCGACTTCCGCGGCGATGCTGATGCCTTTCTTGGCGATGCTGATGCCTTTCTTGGCGATGCTGATGCCTTTCTTGGCGATGCTGATGCCTTTCTTGGCGATGCTGATGCCTTTCTTGGCGATGCTGATGCCTTTCTTGGCGATGCCGATGCCTTTCTTGGCGATGCCGATGCCTTTCTTGGCGATGGCTTCGATGGGCTCGCCGGCTTGCGGGCTGCAGGGGACTGCGCGGGGCCGCGTTTAGTTGGGAGCACGGACTTCGTTGGAGTTCCTCGCTTTGGCGATTTTGCACGCAATATGCCGTTTGTTGAGGGGCTTCCACCACGCTTCGGCGTCGACTTACGCGGCGTCGCTGACGTCTTCGAGCGGACTTCACGCTTCGGAGTGGCAGAGCTGTTCGCTGGCATACGGTCTGAGCGACGGGAGGGTGAGCGGGAGGTGGAGCGACTGCGAGGCTTCGTGGGCTGCGGGGAATTTGTTGCAGCGTTGGGTGCCACTGTCTGTCGCCGCGGCGCGGTGGGCGTTGCACCGACGCTTCTCAAGAGTTTCGCACGCGTCTTGGGCGTCATTGGCGTTGACTTCTTCGCCGAGGCCTTCGCCTTGGCAATCACGCAACTCACGGAGTCGCGCGGCGGCGGCGTCGCCTCGCTCGGCCGAATGTTGCCATCATCGTCGTAGATGCGGTGCTTCGGCAGCGGCAGGTCGTTGTCGTCCACCTCCGGCTTGGTGTAAACGAAGTACCTCCAAAGCGGCATCGCGGTCTGCTGGCGGCGTTCAGCGCACTTGACGTCGCCGCGTTGCAAAAAGGCAAGGCCAGCGAAGAATGAGGAGTGAAGAGAAGAGCGGGCAGCAGATGCAGGCAGACGTGTTGCGTCTCCGTTGATGCGTGACAGAAAAAAAAAAAAGAAGAAGAAAGGCTGCCTCGCTGGCCGCAACACGCACGGCGGGACGTGCCCAGGCCCGGCTCACGGCGGTCTGCAGATGCACGGCGGGACACAACCTCCGCTGGTGGGGGTAAAAAAAAAAAAAACCTCCGGGGCCCATCAAGTTGTCGGGGTCCAGCGCGGTTTTGATCGACTCCTGCACGCGTCTGTGCATCTCGCCACGTTCCAGCGTCACGTACCTCAGTCTTCCCCACGCCCACGCCGTGTTCACCAGAGACCGTCCAGTCGCTTGCCACGGCGCGCTGCGCCAAGCGGCCCTCCAAGTCGCACAGCCGCCGGCACTCAAGTCTTGTCCTTAAACGGCACACTGAGGTGAAAAGTTGCCGTCGCTGATGCGAGCACAAATGAGGCCACTGAAGTTGTGCGCCGCAAAGTCGGCCTTCCGTCTCCTGAACCACGGCAGGCAACTCCACTAACGGAGCACAGACGTCTGTCGCAAGCATCTGCTCCGACTTCCCCCAGAAGTGCATGGCAGCGTAGAGGCAGCCACGCAGCCCCTTCCACACGGCGTCCACCTAGGCTGCAGCCTTCAGGAAAGGCACGGAGTACGCGCCTCCCGGACGCGCGAAAAATACTCAACAAAATTTTAAAATCAGCGCGTATGCGACGCAAAGAGGCGTCGCTATGGGGGAACTCCAGCAACACCGTAGCCATTACGGGAAGCAACAATTTACTGCACTTGTTTGCGGTCTCCATGGCCCTCTCGTTAAGAGACTCGCGGCGAAGGAGAGTTGTCGGTGCGCCTTGACGCTTCAGCGCCACCATCGCATTCACGGCGCTCTGCGTTGAATTAAACGTGGCCACTTCGCAGACAACTCCCAGAGTGTCCTCGCCGCCACAATACAGCTGCATCAGTTCCCGTCTCAAGGAGGGCTCAAGCATCATTCTGCGAGTCTCCATCGCGTTGCCCTGCAGCGTTACCATGCGAAGCGCGCGAATGTTCTCACGAGTGGTGCCGTCGTACTTGAGGGTTGGCACGCCGCTTCCGGAGGTTGGCACCATCCCACCCACACGCGGGTTCGTCACGGGGTTAGGGCCAACGCTGAGACCACGTTCCCGCGCCGCTTTCATCAGCTTCAGCTTCAGCTTCCGCGCACCAGCCCCCACCCAGACAAAGGAGTTTCTGACATCAGAGTCCATCCGCTGCAGCTTGCACATGCCGATCACCACACCGCCGGCGTGGGGAATGGTGCTGCCCTTAGTGCCGGTTCCAGCCCCCGCGGTGTCATGGGGGCCCCCCTTGTGAGCAGGGCGCAGTTGCACCACCGCAGCAACTTGTTCGATGCTGGCGGGGAGTACTGCCGCGGCGGACGCCACTGGCAAGTAAGGGGATTTATCGCCACTGTATAACTCCTGCAGTTTCTTGGAATCGGTGCTCAGCTGGCTGCCGGGTCTGAAAGCGCCAAGCGGGGTCCCGCAACTGAAGGCGCATATTCGGCTTGGCTTTCCGCCAAGCTTTCAACGTTGTGTTGTACACCAGAGGCATGGAAATATGTATATAATAATCCTCTTGCAGGGTGTTGTTCGCTTGGGGTATTAATTCATTTGTCGTCTTTGTGTGTGTGTGTGTTTTTTTTGTTTTGGTCCCTTCCTCCGCCCAGGCGGAATGTGCTCTACAGCCGCAGGGCCACTCTTCTCAACACGGCGCAGGAAGCTCGACGGGCACCACCCAACAGCCGCAAAGCAGCAAAAAGGTTAAACGGCAGGATGCAATGAAACACGCAAACAGAGAGAGAGAGAAGAAAAAAAAAAGCGACAGGCACGCACGCATCGGCGATCACGGTGGTTGTGGGAGACTCCGCAGCGTCGAATCGAGCGCAGCGTCGCTGCCATCGCTGCCATCAACAGCGCAGACGAAAAAAACAAAAATATATGATAATAATAACGGGAAAGAAACGACTTCCTACGGCCGAACCACAACGTAACTCCTCGTCGAAAGCCCGAAGGTCAAAATGTCACCTTCGATCAGTGTTGTCGAAACAAATGGCTGCAGTCGCTCACCGTTGAGGCGTGTGCCGTTGGTTGAGCCCAGGTCCAACACCTGCAACTCCACCGACCATGCGTCCGCGCCGTCGCCCAACTTCGCCATCGTCTCACGCACATGAGCGTAGAGTTCGCCAATGTCCTGCGTCAAGCCCCAGTCCATCTTCCTCCCCTCCATGTACGCCGTTGTCTGCTGATCCAACTCCTCAGCGTAGGCGTACACAAAGCGAACCTCCAGTGCAGCATGTTGGGCGGAACAACTCGGGTGGTCAGTGGGGATGTCGTTCACGTCCCGATCTTTACCTAAAAGTGTCACGGCCCGGCGTGAGACCGCGGCGTGCGTGGCCACAGGCTGCCCATCCTTCAGCACGCAGATGTTGTACGCTGGAAGATACGGCTGGAACATCTCGTCCGCAGCATTCGCAGAAGGGCAGTTGTCGCCTTCGCCAAGCGAAAGTTGATGCCACTTCAACACATCGTGAAGCAGGGCCCCGTGGCGTGTGCCGTCTGTGTGCCTTCTCCGCAGTTCCTCGTAAACGCACGCCACTCGAAGTAGGTGGAGAATACTATGGTCGACACCGTCCCCCTCTGTGATGCTGTGAAGAACACGCTGCGGCACTGTCAGCAACGATGGAAACCACTTGAGAGAGCGGCCCACTGAAAGACGTGACGCCATGACGGGGAGGCCTTGACGCACGTCATCTAACGCCCCTGTCCGCCCGTAGAAGGGTCTTTCCATTTCGCTCCGTGTCACTTCCCCTCCACACAACCCCCCCTCCCACCTTTTTTTTTTACTTTCAAATAGAAATCCGTCGCAACGCAGTCATCGGTGACAGTCGAAGCAACGCACACGCAACAAAGAAAAACAAAAGGGCAAACAAAAAAATGAAAATGACGGTTAGCAAGTCTGCGACTGCAAAACAAAAAGCAAACGGCTCACGAGGTTCGCCACCACCACCACCACCACGCTCGACGAAGCAAAGTGTTCAAGTGACCGCGCGGGAGGCAGCTGGTCAATCCACTCCCCCCCCCCCTTTACTTACCAGCCTCAGGCCTTTCTTTTCGTGCTTTCTTTCCTTCTTCTTTGCCGCCCCAACTCTAATTGCTGCCCTTCTCCTGAAGGAAACTCCCAGGGAAGTCTTAAAAAAAAAAATACAACACGCCACCATACATTGAAGAAAACTTGCGCCGAGGGAGTCCGTACAGCCAACCACCGCCCCTCCTAGGCGACCTAGGAGCACATCAACCTCTAATCTCCCCCACCCTGTCGCAGGACATGCTTCGGACGCCAGACAAGTGTGACTTGTCAAGCTGCATCCTCCTCTTTCATCCCCCTCCCTCCGCATTCGTTGGCGCCTTCTCGTGTGTTTGCCGCTACTGTATTACTTCTCTCCTCCCCACACATACACACGCCTGAAAGAAGCCAAAGACGTGTCTGAGTTATACAGTTTACAAGCGGGCAAATCTACAACCTCGCCGCACGGTAGACACCGTAGACGTCTACTGCCCATTTGAGCCAGACAAAGGCCACCACCTCCAACACCACAACGGCAGCCCACATTCCCCACGGAGAGCTATTGCGGCCGGTTTTGCCCGGTCTACCAGCGAGGATTGCCTCCACAGCGAGAGCCTCTTCAGTGAGGCATGCGTTTGCAGCGCGAGCCTGCCTGTTCGCCACAGGAGGTGAAGGCGTCCGCCGCTGCTCTCGCGAGGCACTTCTCGATGCCCGGGTGGTGGTGCGTGACGGCATCTCCTTACGGCCCTTTTTAGCCTTGTTTTTTGCTTTCGTTTTTTTTTTTGCTTTGATTGTGTTTGCAGGCATTGGACCCCGGCACATGCGCCAAGGCGCCAGTACACAAAGGCAAAAACAAGAAGCGCGAAGAAAAGAGGTCTCAAACGAAGCAAGAAAAAAAAAAAAACTCACCAATGAGACAATTCCCACGCGAATTATTATTACTTTGCCTTGGTCATGCACCGGGCCTAAGTTGCGTGTATGTAATGCCTTTTTCTATAAATTTTCCCTTCCCCTCCTCCTCAGCACGTGGGCAAACACGCACACACCTGCAGGACGTGTAGCAGCACACACGCCCGTACACGACGTCCTCCTCTGCCTAAATTATTCAGTTCTAATTATTTCGGATTTAAACAAACACACACGCCAAAACGAAAAGTGAAATATCACTGCAGACGCACACACAAACAAAAAGAAATAAATAAAACTCTTTCCTCCTCCTCCCCACCCCCACCCCCAGGATCGCTCTCTTGCTGGGCGTGACAACAAAGAATAGAAGCTGAGAGAGAAACTCACGGGGTAAAAATAGCACCGAGTAAAATGGTGCATTTAAAAAGAGGGCATGCGCCTCCAGGCACCACATATCTTCAATCGAGTTCATCATCCGGATGTGCGGGGGCGGGCGCGGGAGCAGGCGCGGGAGCAGGCGCGGGAGCAGGCGCGGGAGCAGGCGCGGGAGCAGGCGCTGGCGGGGTTGCACCAGTGGTGGCACTTGCACCAGAAGTGGAAGGGAACGATCCCCTTGCACCACCACCACCCATTGCTTTGGACATCATCTTCTGAATCAGAGGGCCCACCTTGGGATCACTCATCATCTGCAGTGCGGCCATTGGATTTTGCTGCAGGGAAGTGAGCTTTGCCGCCACCTCAGGGTCTTTCATGGCCTCCACAAACTCCTCATCCCGAAACAGACCCTCCATAAATGATTGCATGCCACCACCAGCACCGCCAGGGAATCCACCAGCACCACCAGGGAATCCACCAGGACCGCCAGGGAATCCACCAGGACCGCCAGGGAATCCACCAGCACCGCCAGGGAATCCACCAGGACCGCCAGGGAAGCCACCAGGACCACCAGGGAATCCACCAGGACCGCCAGGGAATCCACCAGCACCGCCAGGGAATCCACCAGCACCGCCAGGGAATCCACCAGCACCGCCAGGGAAGCCACCAGCACCACCAGGGAAGCCACCAGCACCACCAGCACTCTTCTGCTGTCTTTCCCTTTCCTCTTCACGTAATTCTTGTTCGCGCTGGCGGCGAAGAGCCTCCTGTCGCAGTTGTTGCGCTTCCTCTTCCTTATGTCGCTGGAACTGGCGGCGTGAGGCCGCCTTTTCCTGCACAAACTTTAGTAGCTCGCTCATTCCCTCATCGTAATCGACGGTTTGAGCCTCGCTGAGGTCTTTCAGTGCCTCTTCCCATTTGCCCAAGTGACGCCTGATGGTGCCGCGAACACGTAATGCCCGCACGTTCTCAGGATTGATGTCGAGAGCCCGATTGGCATCCCGCAGAGCAGCGCCTGGCCGTGCACACTGGAGCAAGTAGTTCGCACGCTGGGACCAGTACATCGCCTTTCCGGGCACAATCCGTAATGCCTGCGCCATTAAGTCGACAGCCTCATCCAGTTTTCCATCAGATGCACAGTCTGCTGCCTGTGCCTTAAGTTCCATGGCCTTCTCTTCATCCTCGGGTGTGGGGTCGGCGCTGCTGGAGGGTGAGATGCCATCATCGGGCACGTCCTCCAACTCCCACCGCTCCGCATCAGGCTCGCTCATTAACTTTTCCTCCTCTTTTGCGCTTGTTTCCTCCGTCTTGTTGATGTCTGGTTTGTCACCAGCAGGGCACGGTGGGGAAATAGATGCACCAAGCGACGCCATGTACGCCCGCAATTCCTGAAGTTCATCACGGTGTAGCTCCTCAGGATGGTTGCGCAAGTGCTCCACCACGCGGTTTATCGCCTCCAAGTCTGCTGCATTCAAGGCGGACATTGATACGGTGATATTCAATTAATTATTGTTTTGTTACTGTTCTTGCTGTTTGTTTGTTCGCTTTGACCTCTTCGTCACCAAAGACTCCTTATGCTTGCTATTTCGTCGCTGGAAGCCACGCACTTTGCTGAAGTCCAAAACAAAAGCAAAACAACAGGGAGGATGAGAGCCCAACGCGGCATTTAATTAGTTTTGCTCTTCTGATGCGGCAGAGCGTAGGTGCGGAGCGAAGCGGGCGTGCGAGAGAGAGAGAGAGAGAGACAAACAAACAGACAGACAGACAGACAAACAAACAAACAAACAGGGGGGGACCATTCGCTCAGCATTCACACCTCTTTCCCTCACGGCCACAGCGTCGGACACACATGGCACCTGCAAGCAAGACAAAAAAAAAAAAAGATGCACGTAGCGTATCCTCCACACGCACACCCACATGTGTATGTGCTTGTGAAAATAAGCTGAAATGAAAAAATGAAACAGGAGAGGTCAAGCTGCTGCTGCCGCTGCCGCCGCCACGGGTGAGGGAGGGGGTTCCGCTACACAAAAATATGTCAGAAGTTCCCGTCGTCGTTCCTCGTACTCGTCGGGTGGGACATTGACGACACCAAAGGTGCCGTGGAGAGGTCTCGCCTTTTTTGACTTTTTGGATATGGCCTCGGCGTTGACGCCGTACAGTGCCTTCATTGTGTCCTCACGCTGCGATGCATTCCCTCCCTTGGCCGCAGTATCCAACTCGCTTCCGTGTATGTGAGCCTTGGTGTCACTTTTTCGTGGCCTCCTTCCGTATCGCGTCTGTTTATGACACTGATGCAGCACTTCTTTTACATTTTCCACTGCAAATGCCTTTTCCTGATATTTTTGCGTAATAAATGTCCTGAGCGTCAACTCCGGCTCCGCCCCCGTCATAGACTTCATTCCTTTCGGCAGACGTGCCTCATAAAGCGACTTACCCCTTTCGTTGCCAATGACCTCCATCATTGCCACCTCCGACGCATGCCACTTGTCCATGTTCGTTGACTTAATCCTTGAGATGTGCACCCCTAGCGAGCGGTGAATGCCAGAGCAACGGATGCACAAAAAAACGCCGTGGTTTACAGATGCCCAGCGTGTGCCGTTGTTGTTGCAGTCATTGCAGATATTGTTTGGGTAAATCTGACAGAGGCGTTCAACGCGCTCCCGGTTGGCATCCCAGTCCTCCACTGTTTCCTCCTCCGCTGCCACGGCAACCACTTTGGAAGAAGCCACCTTCTCCTTGTGACCCTTGCGATGGTGATATTTGCGCTGCCGCTCCTTAGTCTCCCTATTGCTGTGCTGCATCCCTTCCGGCATCCGTTTCGGGTGTAAAGTGCACGAAGCTCCCGCGAAATGTGCCCCAATCTGGCGAAGGAAGGGCTCAGACGAGAAGGAGGGAAGACGAGTGAGGCGAAGACCACAAGGCGTCACGGAAGGAGGAAAAACAGACCGCGACAACGGAACACATCACATGAAATCCGAACCCTCCACCATCGAGTTGCGCACATGAGGCCGCGCGCCGTGTCCAAATACAGATGGGACCGACACCACGTTCCGCCGTCCATCGCAACGCCAAAGACAAATTTAAGCCTCCTCTCTCTTCCATCCCTTTTCTTCCCCGTTCACACAAATTCTTCGTTCCCCTTTATTCGTGCGTCAACAACCTTCTGCTGGTTACTCCCCCCCCCCCTCCCTCCCTTCCTCTCGCTCTTTCTTTTACTCTTCATCTCCTTGCTACATCGTGTTATTGCTGATCAGCGTATTCATGGAGCAAAAACGCCGGAGCAGAAAGGCGACAGCACCCACCAACGTCTCAAATCTCACGCCAGTTCCCTTGTTCGTTTCCTTCTCAGTTGTGTGTATGTGTGTGTGAGTGTGTGTGTGTGTTGCTGGGTGCCTTCATCGCGGGCGACGGCTACCGCACTGGGAGCTTTACTGGATATGAAGAAAAACAGTGTCTCCGGAGCGTACAGCGTCCCACGTCGCTAACTGCACTCCCCGGTCTTTAACTTTCACCTCCCTTGGCGGATATCCTGCTTTGAGGGTGCACTTGGGGACACCGCGTGGATAAGCCTCTGGCTGTTCCTGGTAGGCGCGGTAGGCCAAGTACTCAACTAGGAGATGTGCCGGAGTTGCTGGGTTAAGCCGCAGCGTCACCTGCCCCTTCGGCAGCCGGCAGCGGAGAGAGAAGGCGCGCGTCTCGCCTTCCTCCACAAGATACGGGCCGATGTCAACAATGTCTATCGTGGGTTCTGCCTCCGCCTGAGAGGGCTGTAATACAACGACCTCGGGTGCGTCATCGACGTGATCCTCAATTACAATTGGAGAGCCAGGGACTTCGACGGGAGCCAAATCAGCACCACGCGCAATGTGTTTCCTTCCCTCCCACTGTGAGGGCGACCCACGTTCTGCCACAAAGAAAAGTAACGTCTCGCCAACTTCACTCACGTCAAAGGTTGTTCCCTTCAGGTTTAACGGTATCCGGGACTCCTTCATTGTGGTGAGGGGGTTTATGATAAGCAAGGTTGGGATGTCCCTCTCCACATCGATGCGGTACCCATGCGCCAACTGTCCCCCACGCTCTGAAACCGCACTGATCTGGTAGATTGAAAACATGTTAAGTGTCTCACGCACTCCCTCAAAGCGCCAGATATCTCTGCTGACGCACATACTGGCAAAGTTATCCCCAACCAAACTTAACAGAACCCACTGATCCCTGTCCAATGCCCGCCCGCAGAATTGTGAGAAAGCTGTGCCTGCCTGATGAACAAACGGGGGAAGCGCAAAAAGAACCGAGGTCGGGCCTGCATCGGAACTCGTATCAGGCTGCGTTGAAAACGGCATACCGAATGGGTTTAATGGACTCTGTTGCCCCAATGACGCGGTGAGAGGCTGCTCTTGTCTTGCTCCCACACCACCGTCAAGCCTGCTGATAAGATACGGTGGTGTTGTCTGCCTCAGTGATCCGGAAGCTGAGGTCTCTGACGGCAAAGATACACCACGTCCTGTTGGTCGCGGGCGCGCAGGCAGGGTTTCGTGCTCCGCCACGTAGAGCGAGTGGGCCGCCGCAAGGTCAAAATTGGCGTTAGCAAGATAGCCCACCGCCTGCTCCTCGTTGCAGCTAGTCATGGCCATGAAGGTGGCCACCACGTCGTCTTCGCTCATCTCTCGCTCGCTTCTTCACTATCGCCCACCTTACGGGGTTGTTTCGTGTTTTGCCTGTGGCTGCAGCTCCCTCCTCGGCGGCTTCTGAGTGCCTGAGTTTATATATAAAACGAAAACAAAAAATTGAGGGGCTCTAACTTCTGTGGAGGCTGTGCGAGTTTAATCCCGAGCCGTGTCTGCAGCCTCCGCTGCTTCCTCTTCACCCTCACAGAGTCACACCGGGCGATAGACACAATAAACCCCAAAATTAAAACCTAAAGCGATAGCCCGATCTTCACTCTTCTATTCCTTCACTTCAGACCCCTTCGCTAATAAAAATCTCGTCCGCTGCCCACATGCGCAATAAAATAAAAAATAATAAAAAAAGTCCAAGAAAAACAACTGGAACGGACACGACAAAAAAAGGCACCGTCCTTGAACCACATTCACAACACCTCTCCGCAAGATCCAATCCAAACACCACCGCTCGACGCCAACCACACTGCCCTTCAGTAATCACTCTTGCATACATCTCTGCCAACAAAGCAGGTAAACGTTATCCGTCCCTCACCACCACTCGCAAAGCACAAACTGCGCAGGACGACCACAACAACAACAAAAGACAAACTCAACAAAAACCAAAACAAAAAAAAATCATTTACATCAATAAAACCAAACTCGTCCCAACACGCAAACTAAAAAATCATCAGTAAACACAACAGACATAATAAAGCAATCACATCAGTAAACAAACATCACACCAACCCAACAAAATACAGAACTTTCACACACACACACACACACCCTACAACTTATACAAAAAAAATCCCATCTCCTTTATCACCTCCACGGGAACCACCTGGAACTATCGCTGCTGCGCTCTTGGAGTCCAGTTCCTGCCACTGCTCTGCATGCTGCTCTACAATCGGCGCGGCGTCCTCCGTGGCGGTCTTTGGAACTGGTTCAACCCCACCCGGCACGATCGCTGCTGCGCTCTTGGAGTCCAGTTCCTGCCACTGCTCTGCATGCTGCTCTACAATCGGCGCGGCGTCCTCCGTGGCGGTCTTTGGAACTGGTTCAACCCCACCCGGCAC
>NW_021706170.1:0-3492 GCF_003719475.1 Trypanosoma rangeli
CGCCGCTGCACCCGCCGTGGTGATGGTGGCCCCCGTGCACGGCGCCGTCACTGCCGTGCATTCCATGGTGCGCGCTGCTGTGCGAAGCGTTCATTTGGCTCTCAAACAGAGGCGCCAAGTGCGGTTACGATTGCGAAGCCCAAAGAACTGACCTGTGTCTTGTGAAGTAATAATAATTGATAATAAAACGCCAAGCAAAATGAAAAAAAAAAAAAAAACATCTACGCCCCGCTGCAAAACACCCTCCGCACATCTCTCTCCCCGGCCACGTGTGCACATTTGCCTGTTACGCAGCCAAAAATTAAAAAATCCTTTCAAATTAATTGCGCCCGATTGCAAATACTCCCGTCGCAGTGGGCCTTTTCCCCTCTCCACCGGCATTGGCCCATTTATTCGCGCCTGCCCTCGGAGGAAAAGGCCCAAAGCCTTAAACCAAAATCAGGTTGAGGAGAAACGGGGTTTTCCTTTTGCCTCCTTGCGCCGCTAAGTACCAGAGACGTGCGTGGTGGCCAGGCAACTCCCCCGCCGAGAACACGCACACGTCAGCACAATTCAGCAATCACATACCCTCGCGGTACACCCGCCGAGACCACTTCTTGTCAAAGACGAGCTCTGCATTCATTTTTGCCTTTATCTCCGCGGTGATGTAGAGGTAGTCCGCGTCGCAGGTCTGGCAGGTATCAATGTCAATGTCCGCCTCCCATCCGGGCCGCCCCATTTTCATCTTCTGCGTGATGTTGTACTTTGCGGAGAGCGGGTCCTTGTTGGAGAGTCGCAGCTCTCGCCTCAGATTGTGCTCCACGGTGGTGTTAATCCCGTCAAAGCGGTAGACACCCTCGCCGAAGACGCCGCCCACACCATCTGTGATGCACGTCCACTCGTCCTTGACGATGTCGTACGCGATGGAGCGATCCACAAACCCCCCGCGCAGGACCGTGAGGGGGGTGGGAGAGGCCGTCTCCGGCTGCGGGTTCGGACCAGCGATAGCCGGCCCCCGGTACGTGGGGAGTACCAACGCGGCGGTGCTGAGGTCCAACGCCAAGGTGTTGATCTCAGGCGACACCCAGAACGTTGGCCAGTGGCTGTTCGCCAGCGAAAGCCGCACGCGATGACCTCTGCTGAAGCGATGGGCGCAGTAGTTCAGCAGGACTTTGACACGAACCCGCTTCCCCTCCCGAAGGTATTCAATTTGCTCATCACCCGCAGCCTGCGTCAGGTTTCTCACGCCAAAGGAAACGCGGCTCACAGCACCGTCCGGCGCGACATCGCTGAGCTGCGCAAACAGCATCGCCTTTGGCTTGTCACATGTTAGCTCCACCTCGAAGGTGGGGCGCCCCAAAATATCCACCTCCTCCTGCAGCTCCGTGCCCTGAAAGACCATCGACATGCCGTCATCCATGCGCTGGTCCGCGGGAGTTTCACCCGAAACCCCAGCACCCATCCACTCGCCGGCAAGCAGGCCATGGTTCAACGGAGTTTTGAGCAAAGCGGGGGACGATTCCGGTCGCGCGACGTGAGCCGCGTCCACAAGGCGACCGTATTCAAGTCGCATCGTCGCGTTGGTAACATCTTTGGAGGGCCATGCCTCTACCCCAACCCAGTGGCCCTCGCTGACTGGGCGATGAGCATTCGGTTCCATGTAATACTCCATCCAAGCCTGGATCATTGGGCCATCCATCACGTTATTCTCCTTCCCTTTTAGCCAACGGTCCCACCACTTCACAGCCTCCTGCAAAAATCCAATTGCCGGCTGTGGGGTGCCATCCTGCGGGTAAACGTGTGCCCAGGGCCCCACATATCCCTTGCGGGGAACCTTCAGTTTTGATAGCAGGTTAAAGACGGCATTTGTGTAGGCGTCCGCCCAGCCACCCGCAGCCAATACAGGCACCTGAATGGCATCGTAGTTTTCGCAGACCGAGCCGTGCTTCCAGTAGTCGTCGTACTTTTGATGCTCCGCCCAGTCCGCAATATTGATGGGCATGTGCTCCAAGCGCTTCAGCCACATTTCCTTCCAACGGTCCCCAACAATTTCTGGATCGACAGGACGTGACTGATATGCCAGCATAATGGAGCCCCACCAGAAGTTGTCGTTGAGGAGGCAACCACCCTGCCAATGAATGTCATCGGTGAAGCGGTTATCGGTGAAGCCGACGACAATGATGGCTTTTAAAGCCACTGGACTGCGCGCTGCGACCTGGAGAGAATTGAAGCCGCCCCAAGACTTCCCCATCATACCAACACTGCCATTGCACCAGGGCTGTCTACTGATCCAGTCAATGACCTCCACCGCATCGTCTTGCTCCTGCTGCAGGTACTCGTCGTGCATAAGCCCATCCGATTCACCGCTGCCACGTATGTCCACACGACAAACTGCGTAGCCATGGCCCGCAAAGTAGCCGTGCATGGGCTCGTCCCGCGCACGTGTACCGTCACGTTTGCGGTACGGGATATACTCCAATATGGCCGGTTGGGGCACCTCATCCGCTGGAAGCCACAACCGGCACGAAAGCCTCGTGGCATCCCTCAGCTGGATAAACACATTTTCGACTGTTTTGAATTTAGTTGGAAGCGTTGAAACGACAACCTTCTGCATCGCACTTGCTAAATCGCCAGTGGAACCTGCTCCTACAACTTTCACCCTTTGACTCGGCTACCAACGGGTGGTTTTGTCTGCTTAAAAACTCAAATTTAAACTAAAACGTTCTCTTTCAACCGCGGGCATGCGCGGACGCGTGGAACGAATTGCGTTGCATGCAAGATGGGGGAGAACAACGCAAATAGACGGAAATGGAAAAGAGGCGTAGTTCACGACCACATGCCGCCCAAGCATACAAAACAAACACGAAGGAACGGAGAGAGATACAGAGAGAGACAAAGAAAGATGTAGAGAGAGGCCCCGGGATGAAGGGGGAAAGGCATTGGCAGAGCCTTGTGCTGCCGCCCCCTTCAGCACTCATCAGCGCTCAGTGACCGTCGTAAATCCCCAAGTTCTTCATGATGCGCGAGAGGACAGCCGTGTCCTCAATCACCCGGTAGTGATGTAGACGTGTGTACAGGCTGGCGTGCCCCTTCACGGCCTTCCGAAGCTCCATCGTGTAGCGCACAATGTTTCGCATCGGAACGATTGCCTTCACCGACCGCCCACCGTCTTGGACATCCACCGTGACGGCCTTACGTTCGTTCAGGGAGCCCACAACCCCGCCAATGTAGGCTGCCTCAGAGAGGTGCACCTCCACCTCCATCATCGGCTCCATCGCGGCGAGCTTAGCTTTGGAAGCAGAGCGAAGCAGCTGCAGCACAAGCGAGCGCGCCGCCTGCTGCAGCGGGCCCTCCACCAGCTGCGTGCTACCGAACTTTTTGAACGCCGTCAAAACAACCTGCACGCCGTGGAGAGGAAGACCAGCAAGAGGACCCATGTGGGAGCAATCCGTAACTGCGCTGGAAAACACATCGCTGAGGAGCCGCAGTTCCTCCTTCGCATTCCGCTGGTGA
>NW_021706170.1:3628-8018 GCF_003719475.1 Trypanosoma rangeli
GTAGTGATGTAGACGTGTGTACAGGCTGGCGTGCCCCTTCACGGCCTTCCGAAGCTCCATCGTGTAGCGCACAATGTTTCGCATCGGAACGATTGCCTTCACCGACCGCCCACCGTCTTGGACATCCACCGTGACGGCCTTACGTTCGTTCAGGGAGCCCACAACCCCGCCAATGTAGGCTGCCTCAGAGAGGTGCACCTCCACCTCCATCATCGGCTCCATCGCGGCGAGCTTAGCTTTGGAAGCAGAGCGAAGCAGCTGCAGCACAAGCGAGCGCGCCGCCTGCTGCAGCGGGCCCTCCACCAGCTGCGTGCTACCGAACTTTTTGAACGCCGTCAAAACAACCTGCACGCCGTGGAGAGGAAGACCAGCAAGAGGACCCATGTGGGAGCAATCCGTAACTGCGCTGGAAAACACATCGCTGAGGAGCCGCAGTTCCTCCTTCGCATTCCGCTGGTGATCCTCCGCGCAGCAGAAGCACACGGGTTGGTCTGTTTGTTTGCTCGTTTCCTCATGAATAACGGTGGAACAAACTGAACTCCGTCGAGGGGAAAAAAAAACGATAAGCTCCACCAGCCAAATAAACGCACTGGGCGGCAGGCAGGACGAAATGTGGATCAAAGAAAAAAAAAAGAGGCCAAGCGGACGCAAGAGACAAAAATTAAACAAAAAATATGTGCATACATCTACGGAGGTGGAAGGGGCAAGTCGGAGAGGGCGCCCCCGTAGAGGGCTCGGGGCACGCCTCTCCTGCCGTTTTCCGTGACTCCCCCACGCTGCGCCGGGGGTGTCCACCACTGCACTGAGGTGAGGATCCACACGATGCACAGCGTCAGCAGCCACAGACTGCCAATCGCCACTGAGGGGACCCAACTGGAAGCGTGCCACAACGGCCTGATTGCGCAGAGGACGCTGCCGAAGAGCACCACCACCAACAGCACCAAAAAGTTGCACGTTGATGGCAACCTGCCAGTTTCGCACGGACGGCAGCGGTGACGAAAACACCAGGAGCAGCCCGGTACAAATAGATACCACGCAGGTCATAAAGATAGATGGCAACGCACGGGTGGCGGCTCCGCAAAGCGCCTCTATGCTTGTGACGCCACGCGCGAAGAGGGGGAATGTGGTGGCGTGTAGGCGGTCAAATTAGCCTGCGGCGAGGTGCATCAAGCACTGAGCGGCAATGGGCATGGCGGGTGCCAAGCAGGACAGAAGAAAAACGTCTAGCTGCCATGAGATGTTGACGCACACTGTCAATGTGCCGAAAAGAACGCAGCCGACACAAAGCGTCACCGCAAGCGCCACATCAACACTCGCAAAGCAAGTATGTACTACCACCGTGGTGGAAACAGCGCCAACGACCACCGTGGAGACGAAGTCATGCCTTGAAAACACATGTGTAACGGCTTGGCTCCATGCACGGGAGGATTCCTACACATCTACATGGACCTTCTGCAGCCCACCGACTCTCGCAGCAAGAAAACGCTCTACATCTTTGTAAACCATGTAGATACCCTCCACGTCCTCAGCTGCCCTTTCGGTACTGGCATATGCGCTCAGAATCATAAACTCCGAGTGTATTGGACCCCCCCCCCCTGAAAGGTAAATCCCACCTCTCCCCAAAGCCTTGCTTGGCGGCGGCGAAGGTGTGGTGTACATTGACTCCACGGAGGGAACATGGTCGAGTCGCACGCTTGCAAGGTATCCCGCAAGATAACACTTGTCACTTCCGTGCCATCTGCGGGCAACCTCGGCGCAGAACTGCGACAATGCCTTACACCACTCAAGCTCCAAAAGTCCGTCGTGCAGACTTCAAAGGTTAAGGTAAAAATTTATACAAATTGGATCAGTAGATTCGGAAGCGCATGCGTTGTTGCCCCCACACACACCACAGTCATCAATCAACCACAAGCCCGCTGTTCGCAATGCCATCACACCCACGGCAAAACCCATCACCATCACATATACCGCACGCGTCCCTCACAACCACGCCTGACAGATCTGTGTAGTGTGGACCGTTGCAGCCTACAATTGCCCCCTCTGCCAAGCAGGTGCTTCCTGCGGGACCCACACAAACCTCACCTCTCGAACCTGCTCATATGGTGGGATAGTTACATGTGCAACGCAAGGCTTCATCGAGCTCAGAGAGGCTATGCGACCATGCGGGGCCGCAGCTACGTGTTGTTTTGTCCCACCAGCACGCGGGGTCGTTCCTGCACCACCGCTCGCCGTGAACCGTGCAATAAGATGTGAAAGGCAGATTATGTGTTGACTTACAAGCCTGACGGGAAACCTCCTCCCCAATGTGTGCTGCGTCACAGATCGCCGGAATGCATGTACGCATGTTCCAGCACGGAGCAGGCAGTTGCGGGCAGACGCCATTTGCGACGCAGCTGGAGGCGCACGTCTGGCAACATTCTCCTTCGAAACTACCGCGACAGATGCACTTCCCTGTGGTCGGGTGGCACATATCACCATTGAGACCGTCACACAGTTGACATGAGGTGCCTCGCCAGCGTCCGCTGCAGCCGCAGCCGCCCCTTCCGAAGGGTGAGGTCGTGGCAGGAAGCCATGCTCCCCGAGAGGAGCAGTTAACGGCCAGCTCACACCGCTCTCTCGTAAAGCCCTCATCACACTTGAGTTGCTTCGTGGTGGGATCATAGCTGCCGTGCCTGAACTGAAATGCGGCCACGTCGCAATGGGCGCCCATCATTCCCGGAGGGCAGCGGGCACAGCGGGCGGCCGAGGTGCTGCAAGCGCAGTCAGTGGGGTCACGCGCCGCGTCACACTCGCGGGTACACTCCGGATTCACTACACGCGGAAGCAATCCTCCGCGGCGCCGCTCACAGTTCTCCCCTGCAAAGGCATATACATCTGTGCAGTTGGCAGTGAAAGGGCCACAGCGTCCAAACGCACCGCACGTATTATTGATGCAGACCGCAGAACAGCCTTTCCCACCTCCCCCCAACGACGTTTCTTGCTCATTCACAATATGGACAGTTCCGCAGGACCTGGCAGGAGCATGCTGCAGCAGCAGACGCACATTCCACGCAGCCAACGCAGGTCACAGGTTCATGTGTGCCGTTAATTACACCTGCGCAGTCGACGCACGTGCTTTTGCCTCCACACACGCCACAACGGTCCGGAAACAGGTTCATCTGCCCTTCATACCCCTGCGCCATGCAGACGCGTAAGTCTGCATTGGTTGCCGCACGAAACGAGTCCACGGAGCTGTAGAACGGAGCGCAGAACTTGTACAAACCTCTTTGACCAAACGCCCCATCGAGTGCGTGAAACGCCTGCACGGGCTCACTGCCAGCCAGCAGTGTCAATGGCACGGGCCCAGGGGACGATTCTGAGACCAAACACGCCACACACCACGACAAGGACAAGCACACACGCCAGCAGCACTCACCGTAACTTTTGAAGGCAGCAAAGAAGTGTGCCAAAAAAAAAGACCATGCATGCCATCACAGCTCTCTGATTTCACTTTGCGGTACATCCTCCCGGTCCTGCGTTGCCCAGCGGCTTCACCCAGGCAAGCCCCAAACAGTCCCCAGGAACAGCAACGTGGAATGGCCCTTCACCGCTGAAAGCGGTGAAGGAGATTTCTCAGCCCTCAACCGGTTCGTTCAACGCCTCCCACAGCAGCAGCATTGTCGCCCGTGTCGTTGCTAGACGGTGCCTTGCTTGCTGCCATGTTAACGCCGGCTCCATCCCCATCACGGCCTGCCGTATCACTGCCACCCACCACCCATGAAGGGTTTTGGCTTTTAACGAGGGCGCAAACTGCAAGAGGCAGCAGGGGGCCGACATTCACGACGCCCTCAACCCCAAGCGTCTTTCCCACATGCTCCCAAAAGAGAGGCCTGCTCGAACTGGGGAGACCATCGTCGTCGGTAGCCTCCATGATGGGTTCTACCTCTGGTGGGGCGGGGCGGGGCGTGCAGCAGAGCCCGCGTCTGTTGTCTCCCCTGTGGCAGTGACAGCCCTCATTGCCGCCCAACATTCCGCGCTCCGCTGCGTCAACGCGAAGGGAGTGTGAAGGATATCACTCTTTCGCAGCATCCGCGAACTAAAGTAAGCCACCTGCTTTGAGCTTCCTGACGCAGCGGCGGCCTCGGAGCTCAGCAAGTTAAAAAAAAACCCGCATTCCACAAAATCATCCGCACGAAATGGTGGAAGCTCCTCTTCCACTGCATTTGCGACCCCACCGCACCGCAGCATCTCCTCACGTGTTTTACGCACCGTGTGCAACGGTGGCAGCAATGTCTCGTCGCGTTTCTTGTAATGCGTCCGCCGCTGCCTCGCGCAGCTGCCGCCCAAACCGTTTTCCCAACGCAGACAGCCACTTCCTGGCGCTGCATGCACCCCTCTGCCTCCGCCTCCG
>NW_021706170.1:8043-10326 GCF_003719475.1 Trypanosoma rangeli
CGTGCAGCAGAGCCCGCGTCTGTTGTCTCCCCTGTGGCAGTGACAGCCCTCATTGCCGCCCAACATTCCGCGCTCCGCTGCGTCAACGCGAAGGGAGTGTGAAGGATATCACTCTTTCGCAGCATCCGCGAACTAAAGTAAGCCACCTGCTTTGAGCTTCCTGACGCAGCGGCGGCCTCGGAGCTCAGCAAGTTAAAAAAAAACCCGCATTCCACAAAATCATCCGCACGAAATGGTGGAAGCTCCTCTTCCACTGCATTTGCGACCCCACCGCACCGCAGCATCTCCTCACGTGTTTTACGCACCGTGTGCAACGGTGGCAGCAATGTCTCGTCGCGTTTCTTGTAATGCGTCCGCCGCTGCCTCGCGCAGCTGCCGCCCAAACCGTTTTCCCAACGCAGACAGCCACTTCCTGGCGCTGCATGCACCCCCTCTGCCTCCGCCTCCGCGCGATGACTGCTGTCGTGCTCGCCTCCCGCTCCCTGTCATGCCTTGGCAGGGGCCGCTTGCCCCTGTGTCTCCCGCGGCACGGAGAAAATTGCCTCGTTGCATGAAAACTTCGCACCACGGGCGTTCATGCTTTCCGCGAGCTCCTGGAGGCCGCGCCACCTATTCGCCAGGATGTGGTAGTGCAGCACCATGACGCTCGGCGTGATGAAGATGATGGCGAGCAGGTTAAGCAGCAACGTGATGAGGAGGAGTAAGTTGGTTGCCTTGACGGCCCTCTCCGTAAAAACTGTGACAACGCCAACGATGACCACTGCAAGAAGGTTTGGAGTGCACAGACTGCGCGCGGCGCGGCGCAGGCAAAACGACACACTCTGCGCGACGCTCAAGCTGTTTCACCACCCGGAGGTCGTCATCACCCCCCACTGTAGCGGAAGGCGTCGTGGTAGCTGAGGACGGCATGCAGGATGAACGGCAACACCCACACGAAGGGGTTCAGCAAACATGGCGGGGCATACAACTGCGTTCATGGAAGCACGCCAAACACGCCAAAGCAACACATTGAAACCAAAAGTGCGGTGTGAAACGCCATCCACAAGGAGGCGATGTAGACCCAGGTGCAGAGCCAACAGATGCACACGGCAACGCCAAGCTTGCACATCTCACAACCCACGAGGTCTTTGGCAAGGGCATCCTCCACCGTGGCACCACCAAAAGCAAAGTTCAGGTAAGAAAATAAAATGCCTGCAATGGCTTCACGTGCGGCATCAACAAACCTTGCATACCTCGCGTAATGCCCCTCATAATATGTGAAACTTACCTGGGAGATTGGCAAGGCAAGTGCAAATTGCGAGCGTAAATATGTGGCGTGTGGATAGGCCGGTGCTGCGCCTTGGCCCGCAAACTAGCGGTAGTTCAGATTGGCAAAGATGCGTGGAAGAACACTCCTCCGCAGAATGGTGCCAATGCCATCCATATGCCACAACCCACCAGGGTCTCGGTGGGGGTAGAAGTACTGCGTGAGGGAAGAAACGGGCGTACACATCTGCGGTGCGGATGCCACCTCTTCACGCGCCTTGCCGTATTCAAAAGTATTCTTCAAACAGAGACCATCGTAGCCCGTGGCAGCCTCAATGAGCCGCTCCGCCTGCCGAAGCGCCCGGAGATGTTGTCTGGCGCTAGGAGGTCAGCTCTGCCGCACTAGCCAAAGGCCTGCAATCAAACACCGTCCACCGCCACCCGCAACTCCACAAATTCAGTCACGTCGAACAGTGACGGAGGCACGTTTTTCATCTCCAGCGGGGTATGTAGCCTGCTAAGCCTGTCTGCCCAGCGGCTCAACTCCGCATTCAGGGTCTTCTCGTTCCGCATGGCATCGTGAGCGCCACCCACCTGATACGCCTCCAGAGGGGGAAGGTTCCCTGAACAGAGCAACACAACGCCCACAACAAAGAAAAGAAGAGGTAGAAAAAGCAGCGAGACGAAGGGCACCGGGTGCCGCGCGATGCAGCTTCTCCCAGCAGGTTGACGGGAAACCCCCTGCCCGCCATTCTCACCTGCCCGCTGTCCCGCACACCGGGTGCCACTCCCCCCAAATAATAATAATAATAAACGGGGTCGCAGGCGCATGCGTGTAGACGCACACATTCGCCCGCAGAATGAGCCGTCGGGATGTTGCAAGAAAGGAGCACACACACACAGCAGATGCGCGAGCCCCTCCGCCGCACCAACTGATGATCCACAGGCGCGCGGCAAACAGCACCCAAACAACAAAAGTATTGCGCCAAACAGGCAAAACTATTTGATCAAAAGAAAAGGGCACTACATGCGGCCCAC